>NC_044189.1:0-236174 GCF_900880675.1 Sparus aurata | reverse complement strand
ACCTTTCAGCTGCTGTCAACAGACTGAATCCAGAAACATGACTGACAAACACACCGCCCTGCTCACAGAGACGTCATGAGGAACAACAGATACAACGACAAGACAACAAAAGTATTCACTCCTCTACAGCTGCTTTAATTCAGTTTAAAGTACATTTCATTTTCTGGTGTTCAAATCATAAATAAATACAAAACAAATGTCGACTCTGATAATAATAATCCAAAGAATTTGCTGCTGATGTTTTGATAACTTCTTAATATAAAAATGATCAAACTTTATTTTGCTTATATTTATTTAATCTGTGACAGCAGCTGGTGTTGAAATCACAAACAAGTATGTTAAACCTGGTTTATCCACCTTATTCCTGACTTCGTGAGATTACCCATGGTTCATAGCGATATTCGGTTATGCTCTTCGGGTTGAACTGGCTGACCTCGGTGTTTACATTAACATAGCTGTCATGCTCGCTCTAAAACCGGCTTTTAACACAAAGAAAGCGACAGAATGGATAAAAATCGGCGGTGGATACACAGTACAGATGTTTTAATAAGTCGTGAGGACAGTTCTCACAGTGCCTCACCTGTCAGTTCTCACGGAGTAGGCAGATGACATGAAGCATTAGCACGGCATTAGCCCAACGTTAGCGATGTAGCTAACGTCGGGCTAATGCTTATCTTATATTTTCTGAAGATGTTGACGGTGGAGAATTACGCAGTTACAAAAGCACAGAAGCATACAACTACCTGCACAGTGACAACATAGGGAAAGTACTGTTGAAGAAACACAGCGAGTTTATATTTCTGAAGGCAGCAGTAGCGCCCAGCCAGTGTCAATCAAGCTAAACATACAGCGTGGATAATGCTGAAGGAAAGTGAAGCCGTGGAGACAGGCGGCTGCTCGGACGTTGCCGGGTTAGGAAAGTCATGCAGCAGCTATTCTGTGGAAGATATTCATAAACCCAAATATTTATTTTAGTGTCAAAGCCGCGAGCCGCGCTAGTCTCCGTTCCTCCTTCCTCAGCATGGCGTGTAGGGCGCAGGGCAGGACAAGTTCGTCTCATTGGTTGATGTACTACACGAGACGTTTCTGAAAAAAACTTCAATTTTCATGAATTGTTGTTGGCAACCAACAACTGCACATGTTGTACCTGAGCTCATTTTAAAAACAATTTAGCTCTTATGACCTAACGCTAGTTGTTTAGGGCTAGCTTAGCGGCAGCGGCCATCATGCAGTTGCAAGGCAACCGGAAACAGAAAACCGCCGGCGGAAGTAGTTATCTGTCATGGCAGCCCCCATAGCTGCTTTAGTTTAGTTTAAGGTACATTTCATTTTGACTTTGCTACTGATGTGTTAATAACTTCTTAAAATAAAAGTGATCAAACTTCATTTTGCTTGTATATTTGTTTAATCTGTGACAGCAGCTTGTGTTGAATTCAAAAACAAGTATGTTAAACGTGGTTTATAATAAGGAAAAAACATGATTTACTATAAAATAGTCTACGGTGATCTATAATATTTTAGATTATTCTATGATGTATTTTCTCTTCAAACTGCATCAATATAATATTCTTCTAAATATGGCTACAGAAATATCAGATATAGAATATTATACTTTGTTTGATTAAATGCGAGAAGCTGAAAACAAAGTTATGTTTTCTGTTGAATTTCTGTAAATACTGAATGCATGTAAAGTCTGATTCACTTGCACTCCTTCATTTCTTTTGTACTGATATTTGTTTTTTAATAAAAAGCTCTTATGTAAATACATGTAAATCCTCTGTGTGTCTGTAGTTACTGTGACATGAATAGGACCTGAGAACTTCCACATTAATGTCACACTGCTGGTTTGAAACATAAGGATGAAGGTAAACCTTTAAAAGAGAAACACGAGTACATAAAACACACATTGATAGAAACATCTGCTGTGTTGAGACTTTATCTCATGTGAACCTCCTGTGAACCTGCGTCCTCATATAAGGGACGTCACATTTTGGGTTTTCTGCACCTTAAACTTCATTCTGCTTTACTCAGACCTGTTGTTCTCATTCTTGGACACCTGTTTCTGCCATCTAGTGGTCACAAAGGCACAATACATTAATGAGAGCAGAAGCAGTCCCAGCCGGTTCAGTTGAGGTTGTAATGGCCGTGATGCTCAGCTCTGTGAGGTTGATGTGGGGAGACCAGTTATCCTGGCAGCTGTGTTGGTTCTGTATGTGAGTCTGGCCCGGTTCTTAACAGAACATGTTGAAGAAGCAGGTGGAACAGTACAGTAGGATGGGCTGGATGATATTCAGCTACAACAGCAGGAGGAGTCTTTATTGATTTTTATGTTTTTATCATTATATGATACACCTACAGGGCATATTTCTCTGTCAGGAGCAGACAGGTTGTTGAATGCATAATGTGTAATCATGTTAATGTTTGAATGCACCGCTATGTTCACCAGCTCGTCTCTAACTGTGTCTGTCTGCTGTTTGGTGCAGAGCAGATAGTGTACAGTGTTTGTTTTCTTTGTCAGCTGTTATTTCTCTCTGAGCTCGTCTCTACAACGGACACATTTCACATGATTTGATCCCTCATTAATATAAAGTACTGAGTAGTTCAGTTTCACATACTAAACCTGAAACCAACACTGAGGAAATACTTTACACTAGTGGTGTTTCTTAGCCTAATGAAAGTCATGACAGTTTCCTAAAGTACATTGTGATTGTTTATTGACAGAATGAGTGTGAGAAGAAACCGGAGCACCTGGAGAAAACCCACAAACACACAGAGAGAATGAGCAGACTTCATGCAGGTTGGATGTTGATGCTGTCTTCATTCTCGTGGCAGGAGGTTCACACTGAAAGTCTGATTTGAAGATGTGACTCCTCGACTTCTTGATGTCTTGACCACATCATGCAGGAGTAGACCATCTCCTCGACAAAGTTCTTACTTGTAGAAGCCGAGGCTTCATCACATGACGACTAAATTCCTGAAGTTATTCAATAAATGTAAAGTGTAAAAGTATTTATTTTTTAAACATATTGTGAAGTAAACATGGTGCTGGTAGGTGTGGCTTGTCTACACAGACACACAAAAATAGCTCCACAACTATCAGGTGAATTTACATGATCTTGGTCTCAGTGGATAGTTAAGATCTCAGATAATGTGTCCTCATGTACATTTGTATCACCACCTATAACTTATTCTACATCAGACAGTAGATAACACCATGATAACAATGATCCTTTGCACAGAGATGCCACTGAAATCATTCAGCAGCTCCTCGACTTCAACTGAACCAAAGTAGACAGAAATACCACAGAGCACATATATTCTACAAAGGTTTCAGTTTGGACAGAACCAGTCAAACCTGGATTCCTTAAAGTACCCAGTGTGTGTGAGATATTTATTTTATCCACTTGAAAAGGAATCAGGCTCCACAATACAAGTGTCACAGCCCTGTTTGTAATACTGTATATAATACCACTAAACAGCCGTTAGATGGCAGCAAAGACATGTATGAAATAGAGGCTGAGAGTTTCACAGCTGCCCGACCCAAAGCTCTGGTATTTGATGACCTGGGAATGAGACTCAACTATCAACTATGTTCCTCCAGAATCACGTGCTGCATGTTTGAAGTGGGCAGAGCTCTAATGGGGGAAAAACATGTGACATCACATATTTCCATGCACCTATCAGGAACAGGCTACAGGTTTTGGGTTGCTTGGTTGCTGTCAATCATGTAACATGCTGCTACTAATTAAAAATATTAATTAACATTGATTAAGATGAAGCAGACAGATTTCTAAGTATTACCATGTAGATGTTAGTGAAGGATGAGCAGTAAACAGTCAGGAATCACACAGAAACAGGTGATATTGATTATTTAGATTATTATATAGTGACATTTAATAATTTTCTCTCAGGGTTCCTCTGTGTTTAAGTCATTTCTATTATTGTTGTATGTTGCCTGTGTATTTAATTTGTGTTAACCATCAGCTTAAATCACTACTGTTAATAAACATGTTTCAACATGTATCTCACTCTGAGTCTCTCAGTCTCAGTTTGTTTCTCTTTCTTTTTAAACGTATCTTATGACCTCCTCACAGGTGAAGCGTTACAGGACATCAGTCAGTCAGCTGTTTAGTTGTCAGAAGGCTCCTTTAACAGAGATACTGGCTCTCTGTTTAATCTCTAACTTCAGTGTTCATGCTAAGCTAAGCTAAGCTAACCTTGTCTGGGAGCTAACTCTGCTCAGAGTTCACATTGATATCAATCTCCTCATTCAAATCCTCTGAGAATACTGAATGTTCAGGTGATATATTGAAGTGTCGTCACAAATGAGTATGAGGACCAAACTTCAACCACCAAATCCTCCTCTCCACTCTGGCTGAACTTGGCATCGCTGACTCTGCTCTAACCTGGTTCAATCATACTTGACAAATCGCACCTTTCAGGGCACATGGAATGGCTCCTTGTCCAAACTCTGCTTTCTGGAAACTGGTGTCCCTCAAAGTTCAGTACTAGGACCACTTCTGTTTCCATTATACACTAGATAACTAGGCTCTGCAACCACATCACATGGATTCTCTTACCACTGTTATGCAGACGACACCCAACTGTACCTCTCTTTTCCCCCATCCTCCTCCAACACCCACGCTGCAATGCGCATCCCGGAATGTCTGACATCTCCACTTGGACAGCTGCGCATCACCTTAAACTCAACCTTAGTAAAACTGAACTCCTCTTCATCCTGGGGAAAGACTGCCCTTGCATGGACCTGTCAGTCAATGTCGAGGACATCACAGTATCGTCTTCATCAACTGCAAGGAATCTGGGCATAATCCTCGACGAGGGACTATCCTGCACCCCCAACATCACTGCTGTAGCGATCATGCAGATTTGCCCTCTACAGCATCCGCAGGATCTGGTCTTTACTCATAAAAGGACACAACGTAACTCCTGGTCAAGCGCTTGGCATCTACCACCTGGACTACTGCAACTCACTCTGCCTCTGCCTCCGCGACAAAACCATTGCACCGTATCCAGAACGCTGCAGCGTGCCTTGTTTCCAATTTACCCAAATTCTCCCATGAGACCCCCCTCCTCTGTGCCCTCCACTAGCTTCCTGTTGCAGCCCATATTTGACTCAAGACGATGGTACTGGACTTCAAGGCTGACACTGGAATTGCACCCGTGTACCTAAAAACACTGGTCATAACACACACCCAAGCGCGAGCCCTTTGCTCCACTACATCAGAGGGCCGGCTGATACCACCATCGCTGAGCGCAAACAAAGGTCGCTCAGCGAAGTCACGACTCTTCTCTGCTCTGGCGCCTCAGTGGTGCAACAAACTCCCAATCAATGTCAGGACAGCATAGCCACTCACCATCTTCCACAAAACTCCAGAGTCACTTGCTCAGAAATAACCTCAATTCCGTATAGCATGACCCCCTGCCACCCCCTTACCTCCCACTCTGCTCACTGCTCATACGAGAGACACACTGGCTCCATGAAAGACCAAACTCCATATTCTCCATCTATAGAGTGGTGCAGCAATAACATGTTTTTGGAGGCTAAACCTGAAGTTAGGATTGCCCTGGTTCCCTCCACAAAAAGTCTATGGGAATTTTCAATCAGTCCTCTTTATATAACATAACTTATATA
Source organism: Sparus aurata (assembly GCF_900880675.1). Classification (NCBI taxonomy): domain Eukaryota; kingdom Metazoa; phylum Chordata; class Actinopteri; order Spariformes; family Sparidae; genus Sparus; species Sparus aurata. Next base: position 230,521 of record NC_044189.1, on the reverse strand, counting down.
GCAAGAATCCATCTTTTTGCTCCTTTACTGTCTTTTAGTTCATCAAAGCTAAACAAAGTGTCACCAGGAGAGTCACTGAGTGTGTTTGTCATTCAGGTCTCTGGATTCAGTTGCTCAGAGAGCTCTGTGCTGTTGTCAGGAGCTGCAGGTCAGAAACAAACATCCTGTATTGAACTTTTATAAACAATGAATACAGGAAACAGTGTTGAAAAGGTTAATCTGCACAATAATGTGAAACATGTTTTAATCTAAAACATGAAGTGTGAGTCAGATCAGCTGAAATAGAACCAAAGTAAGTTTTACTTACAAGATGGAGGGATGGTGGCTGAAATCAAAACAAGACAAATAATTTCAGACACAATTGTGAATGCCAGATTATCTTTAGTCACTTTATTCCTCTCTTCTACTCACTCAGACTGAGTATCTGTTTTTACTGAAATCTTTTCTTTTTCTCTCTCACCTTTCTTCTTCTTGTAAATGATGAATCCAGCAGCACAGATGAGAATGAGAACAGGAACAACCACTGCAGCAGTGATGAGGATGGTCACAGACTTCCCTGTCAAATATAATAATAGTTTATTAGGAGAAATTTTCTTCTCCAAGTTTTGGATGCCTGAACATACCCAAAAACTCACCAAATTTGGAATATATGTTACATCCGGTGAAAATCGCGATCCTGCATTGTCACTGGGCGTGGTCGTGACCTGCAGGCTCTGTAGCGCCCCCTAATGTTCTTCCCTGCCTTCCACATGCGCGTAGACGAACAAAATTCGGTACGCAGATTCATCATGAGCAGACGCACAAAAAAGTCTGAGGGCACCATACTGTCACTCCAACAGGAAGTCAGCCATTTTGATGTGTGGCGGCGTTTTTGTCCAATTCATGCCTACTTTGAAAATTATCTTGTCCTAGAGCTTAAACACCACAGTCTTCAAATTAACTCAATTATTTTCTTCATGCCTTGAAGAACAAAAGTTATGGATATCATTCAGCTGCGCCAAACTTTAGTGGGCGGGGCGGTGGAAACCATTTTTTCCTCACGCCGTCAAGCATCGACGCTTTATAACTTCAACATACAATTTCCTATCCACACCAAACTGCTCGTAACTGTAGAGGCTGTCTCCCCGAACAAATCTCAGCATCAATACTTAGTCTGCCATTTTGCTTTTGGCTGCCACTTCGTACTTAAATTATCTCCTCCTACAGATGTAACATCACCGACTTCAAAGTCACTCAGCAGCATCCTCTGACCTTGAAGATGAAAAGTTATGGAAATCTTTATCATACGTCATACCTGCTGGCCACAGTGGAGCGGTCAATTCAAATCCTTCGCCGTAAAGCATTGTGTCCTCATAACTTCTTCATACAATGTCCTATCTCGGCCAAATCTCTCAGAAATGCAGAGGGAGTCGCCCTGATGAGATCTGTGTTGTCATGGGGCGTGGCCGTGACCTGTGGGCTCTGTAGCGCCCCCTATTGTGATGTCCCGCCTCCTACTTGTACATAGAAGGACGAAAATTGGTACGCACATTCATCATGACCAGACGCACAAAAAACCCATTGGATGCAAACTCTCACTCCAACAGGAAGTCAGTTATTTTGATGTGTGGCGGCATTTTTGACAAATTCATGCCAACTTTGAAAATTATCTTGTCATAGAGCTTAAACACCACAGTCTTCACATTAACTCAATTGTCTCTTTCATGCCTTGAAGAACAAAAGTTATGGAAATCATTCAGCTGTGTCAAACCTGGTGGGTGTGACGGCGGACGCCATTTTTCCCCTTTGCGGTCAAGCATCAAGCCCTTTTAACTTCCACATACAATGCCCCATCTCCACAAAAGATGGGGCATTGTCTCGCCCTGAACACATCTAGATAGTCATTCAAAGTCGGCCATTTTGAATTTGGCGGCCTTTATGAAATATTGCCATGCATCATATTTTCACGTCTTCCTCCTGCAGATTGGACACCACAGACTTCACAGTCAGTAAGTATACTCCTCAGACCATGCCAAGACACGCTAGGAAAATCTTTATCCTACGTCATACCTGCTGGCCGGGGCGGTGCCCGCCATTAAAATCCTTCGTCATGAAGCATCAAGTCCTGATAACTCCTTCATACTAATTCCTATCTCGGCCAAATCTAGAGGTAATCTAGAGGGAGTCGCCATGAATAGATCTTTGCATCAATACTGTGTCATATCCATAGCGCCACCCACTGGAAACATGAAGTAAGTTTTATCTCAGTCAATTTGGGGGTCCTACATGCATGTACATGAATGAAATTTGGCATGCATGTGTATTATGACAAGACGCACAAATGACTCATTTACACCCACACTCTTAGTCCAACAGGAAGTGGTCAATTTTGATTAGAAGCACATGAATTTATGGTGTAAGTGATACAAGTCGCCACTAGATGGCATTGTTGTCTTTCAAGTCACATGTATCCTATCTGAATAACCTCTGAATAATTCCATTCAATTCCAGTAAGTCAGCCTCATATTTGTCAGATTTTATTGAAACTTCAAAATGTGGCAGCATGCACTCCTTGGAATAAAAACTAGCAAACAAAGCAGAACTTAGATCAAAAGCTTGACACTGATAGACAGCCATAAATACATTTTTGAAAGAAGGCAAGTGAAGCATTATTCTACACTCATTTATGTGCAGTGATGACAAACATAGTCAGATGTACATGGCATTTGCAGGTAGTTTTGTCTAAATTGCACATTACAACAGGGCATATTTGAAGGGTAATGGGTTGAGCCACATAATGGATAAGTCAGTGGTAGTAAGCCACAGCACACAATTTTCAAATAAGCCAATTTGCTAAGAATGCCATTTGCGTGTTGTGTCTGCCCTGTCAATGTGGCACACAACAAGATGTGTGTACTTGTGATTCTGCCCAACTTTTCCGCGATGAACGAAGTGGCTTCCCCTGCGATATGAAACAACTGAGTGAGTTCTTTGGTAAAACACCGCTACTGCAGGACGCTCGTCAAACCTGGTCACTTGACCGCTGTCCCTTTCCAAAAGGAAGAATCACATCTGGCTGCACTCCACTACCTATCTAAATCTGTGGCATTCCACTTCCATCCTCCCCTATGATGCGCTGCCTTCCTGCCTTCACAGTGACAACAGAAGGCATTGTCTTAGCTGCGCCGGTAGTCGAGTGGTTAGAGTGCATGCCACATACGCAGTGGACCCGGGTTGGAATTTAGGGCGGAGGAAGTTTACTGCAAGCCACAACCCCTCCTTCTCTGTCCCACTTCCAATCTATTCCCTGCAAAAACACAGGTGTCCATGCCTGAATTCCAGACAAAGGCAAAGAGAAGGCCGTAACACTTCACACAACATAACACTGCAGAATTGATTGTCAAAACATACCTGATTACTAAATATTTTAGAAATCATTTACCTGTAGTACATTTGGATTTCTGTGGATTGCAGGAAGTTGTTCTGACTTCACCTGAAAGCGTTAAATACTGGCAGGGGCAACCCACCACGTTACAAACACACGTTGGGAGAAGAGGCTGATATTCACCCCCCGCGTGCACTGTCCCAAACACAGGCAGTTGCCGCCTCCGTGAACAATGATCAAGCAATGGGGCTTAAGCTGCAGCGCGTTTGGACGGCAGCATGCCCCGACATGCGCGCCGACTGCGAGGGCCCGTTCATCACTGCTCGCAGTTTTAATTATTATTGTTTTTGTTGTTGTTCCCATGCACTCCCCTTCAGCACCCTCTGATCTCACTCTTACCTTCATTGGTTCTGATCACTGCTTTGTCCAGTTTGATGATGATGTCCTCCTTCACACCAAAGAGCTGAAACACACAGTCGTACCTCGTCCAGTCTTCAGGTGTGACTGATGAAAGGTTCAGGTCAACACTCATCTGGAAGGTTCCATCGTGGTTGGGGAGAATCTCTCCGTGGTCCACCTCCTCATGAAGCTCCTCTCCATCTTTCCTCCAGACGAGTGAGGCTCTGTGAGGGTAGAAACCTGTAGCGAGGCAGCTGACTGGAGAGGAGGGAGACTTCTGGAGGAGAGACACTGAGGGAAGCTCTGGAGAGTAAAGAGAGAGATATTCTGTTCTTATGATTCACAGTCAGGTCGTCAATCACAGTGTCAATGTTCAGTGGAACTATTTCTATTGTGAAACACTGAAACTGTAAAATCACTTTCCTTAAACTAATTGTGACATCACAGTCTAAGCTTTGATGATGAGTGATGTCACCCAAAGATGTCTGTGATTGGTCAGGACTAAAACAAATGTAAGCACTACAAAAAAGCTGATGTCAGACAGGTTGGATTAATAATACAATGACAGTTCAGTCTGAGCAGCCTATATGAAGATCACTGTGTCTAATAAACTACATCAGGTCAGGTGACTTTACCTGTTCTCAGCAGAACGCTCCTCCCATACTTCACATACTTCTTCAGCTGCTCAGGAAAAATCTGAGTCAAAACAATCTTAATTTGTATCCCTAATTCTTTATTGGCGTCCAATAATAGTTCAGCAGGGAAAGCCTCAGGCCTTAGAGCGACCCAAGTAAATGTATTTGCATCCAATTTCATGAAGTCTTCTCCATCATAACCAATCTGAGCGAAACCTTTGACCTCTCCAGTCTCATCATCCCACTCACAGCCTCCCATCATCTGTACAACATGGACATCTGAGACAGAGACAGAGACTGTAATTAACACTGATTCACAGATGAAACATTCAGTGGAAAGATGATCTTAAAGCGAAACTCTCGCAAAAATGCAACCTAGGCTTTTCTTGTGAATGTATATGAGTCAAACCTTTGTGTAAAAGTATATTTATGACGAAAGAGGCACTTTTAAGATTTACCATATTTTCGTTTTCAAGTCAAACTCATTTTCAGTGGGAGTGCATGGGGCACTTTTACAATAGCATCAACATCTCTATTTTCAAAACACTAAGAAGGCTCGACACAATATGAAACTTTGCTCATAGTACCACCAGGGTCTCTACACATGAACACGAGTTTCATGTTGGTTGGCCTAGGTTTCATTTTGGCGAGAGCTTCACTTTAATAACATTTTACATTGTGTGATGACTGCTGTTTTAAGCTGTCTGTGTTCACGAATCATATTATTATCATTAGTTTGTATTTATCGGCTTCAGCAACAAGTGTAACTAGCAGCTGATTAATGTTGACATGATGAATGACAGGTAGTTGCTGAACCACTGAAGACAAACTGATATGATGGTTTACTTTACATGAATCTCTATTTCAGGTTATGTGTAAAATGATGTTAGAGTTTGAACTGATTGGTATCTTGAGGCCCTGGGTCACTGTGGCAGTGGGGTGTGGTGAAGGCACCATCTGCTGGAGGAGAGGGACAGCTGGACAGAATCAGGTAGAATCAGTCAGCTATATAAGCCCGTTTGTAACCTGGTTCAGGGGCCTCACTTACAAAACTATGCGTAGGATTGACGTCAAAAGGTTGCATACACACGAAACACAGAGTGCGTAAGCACAAAATATAATGATTCATAACCAGTGTTGGGGAGTAACGAATTACATGTAACGACGTTACGTAATTTAATTACAAAATGTACGTAATTGTAATCCGTTACATTACTGTGAGAAAATATGTAATTAAATTACAGTTGCTTTTGGAAATTTCAATGATTACAACTTAAGTTACATTTGAAAAATCGCCGCAAAAGCTCGGATTTATCAAATAGTTTTTCGCCCCCCTGGATTCATGTTTGTTTTTAGTTATTTTCATATCAACATCCTCCTGCCAAAACTGACGCTTGTGATTGGCTCTGTTTGGTCATGTGCCATTCGACTCAACCGACAAACCGTACGGCGGCAGTCAGACTCAGCAGCAACAACAGTGTCGGCGGCGCACAAGATGTTCCTGGGCTGGAAATACAAAACACACTTCATACTGACAGAAGCCAGGCTTCCCTTACAGAGGTGGCTCTCTTTTAACCCGGCTAGATCACCATGGTAACTTATGCTTAGCTCATAACCTGGCCCCGACCAGGTTCTGTTCAGAGTTTAATCATAAAATCGGCTATAAAAGCGCCGCTGTTTCACTATTTAACTCATTTACAGCTGACGTCACCTTTACTTTGAAAGTCCAGTGGAGCTGGATCAGAACGGAGCATTTGTACGGAGGGAGAGATCGCGCTGATCAGCTGCTGTTTACTTTCTCTCTGAGCGTCTCCGCCTACAGATGTTCAGCTGAGGGGATACGCTGCTCAGCTGTTGATCCGACTCGCGTCAGGAGGTCATTTATTAGGCTATAGCCTATTTACTTTTATATACAGTCAGTCACCACTGAAAGAAGTTGTGCGCTCGCAGCAGGACAGATAATTTAACTTAATGTGGCCATGAATAAATTAATTGTTTCGCCTGTTATGTGTTGCCCAAACGCAAATCTTGAGTAGTCTACTCTGTTTTCTCACATTTAAAAAGGTCTTTGTACAGAGACGAGATTTGCTTGTAGCTACAGCACCTAAAAAACCCACTGTAACCTATTTTCATACGCACACCCAGCCTCGCTTTCAATAAAACACACACTGGCATTTTATAATTGCGATCAGTGAAATATATTAAAACAATATAAAACACAGTTTAAAACAACAGTTGTTGTTCCTCTAAAGCTTCATATTTAAAAGCAGCTCAATGTAGAGCTGTCAGAAATTAAAATCAGCCTCCTCTTGTCATATTTGCAGCAACACTGTTGCTTCAGGCTGTGATCAGGCTTTTTTGTATCGCTCATACTCTCTCCATTAAAACAACCTGCTCCTCTTGGCTGAAATCAGCCCGTTGTCGCTCCATTTAGTGAGGAAGTGAGCCTCCTTTGCAGTACAGGCCTAAGGTCAGACTCATAATATATGGTTAAACCTTTGAACTGAAAGGTTAATCACACTATAGGTCTTAAAATGTGAAAATGGTTAGCAGTTGAGAGATTTCATTCAAAATAAAGAAAAGTAATCATAATGTAATCAAATGTAATTAGTTACATTACTTTGAGAAAGTAATTGAAATAGTTACACTACTATTACATTTTCAACAGGGTAACTTGTAATTGTAACCAACTACATTTCCAAAGTAATCTTCCCAACACTGTTCATAACACAGTGTGCAGTTCACCCAGTGTGAGGTGGAAGTTCTTGTCGTGGAGGTGGAGAAGAGGAAGGCTGTATTATTTGGTGGACACAGTGTTGGGTCAATGTAATGCAAATGCTGTTGCCTCAGAAGGTCGGAGTGTGGCCGAACTGAAAAAAAAGTGATCAGACATAAAAGTGGAAGCAAAAAAGCGCCTGGCGTCACACAGGCAGAGCATCTGTGCCACTTGTGGGGGAACGGGCCAACCAGAGCTCACCCCGCTGGATGAACAACTGGCGGGGATCATCAGGGAATCCCTCATCCAAGGAAGAACGACTTAAAGTCTCTGCTCAGCTTCAGTCTGTTATGTTGAAAACTACAGACCAAGCCAGAAACCTCGGTGTAATTATGGACTCAGACATGAATTTCAGCAGCCATATTAAGACAGTTACAAAGTCAGAATATAAGAATATATCCAGGATAAGAGGAAATATGTCTCGGCAGGGTTTGGAGAAAATTGTATCTTCAGCAGACTCGACTACTGTAATGGTGTCCTTACAAGACTCCCTAAAAACTCCATCAGACAGTTGCAGCTGATTCAGAACGCTGCTGCTCGAGTCCTTACAAGAACCAAAAAAGTAGATCACATCACTCCAGTTCTTAGATCTTTACACTGGCTTCCTGTCTATCAAAGAATAGACTTCAAAATCCTGTTGTTGGTTTATAAAGCATTGAATGGTTTCAGGCCAAAATACATTTCTGATCTGCTGCCGCATTATGAACCATCCAGAACTCTGAAATCATCAGGTACCGGTCTGCTTTCAGTCCCCAGAGTCAGAAATAAACATGGAGAAGCAGCTTTCAGTTACTATGCACCACATGTTTGGAACAAACTCCCTCAAATTGCAATTGCAACAATTATTAACAAACACATTTCTGTAGCTAGCTATAAAAATGTAAACTGTTTGATATCTCAGTCAAACTAAATGCTATTAACACCAAATTTGAGATCCTTGGTTGCCTTGAGACTGGGAAGGGATTTTGGCGAAGTTTGGCCACTAGCGGGCGCTAAAAATATGGGAAGTTTATATCTCTTGAACGGCTACACCGGTTTTTACGAAATTTGGTCGGTATGATGTAGGGCCAATCCTGAGGCCATATCTTGAAAGTGGTCATTACTAGTCAATGTGGGCATGGCTTATTACAACAAATCCAAATCGGCACACATTCAGCCATTTGCAGTTCCAGTGCTCTTCCCATCACAGCGAGTATCACGGCTCAGACGTTGCCCTGTGTCTTCACTTTTGCCCCGGGCGCGTCATCCTTTGGAGGCCAACTTCCATGGGCTCTGTGTTGCGCTCGGTCCGAGTCGTGCGGGGGGGCTTGGCCCCCGTTCATAACTGCTTGCAGTTCTAGTTTGTGTTTTGTTTTACTTTGATTTTACTTTTGTCTGTCCATGCCCCCAAATAAACGCACAATTTACCCGCTAGAAATGCCTACTGCCTTCCTTCCTTCCTACCGAGCGAGCGAGCGTGAGCGTTGAGGCTCACAGCCACTTTACAACTAAGATGCAGAACAGTAAAAAGTTAAACAGGCTATAACATGTTACATATTGTACCTCCACTTTGGTTGTGGAGACTCATCAAACTGTTTGTGTTGGCTTTGAAGGTGTAAATATGATGCTTTCATCTTCTGTGTGAGCTTTGCCTGTATTTCCGTTGTCTCCCCCTACTGGCGTTTAAGGGAAATTCATTATTTTCCTGTTTAAGTCAAGTCTTTGTTCTGATAGGTGGATTAGGTCACATGACACTGCCAGGTCATAGTGTAGAGAGTCTGATCAAGAAAGGGCTTTAACTTCTACATGCCATGCAGCCAGCTTGTAACCCCAGCTATCATCGTCATTTCCTCCCACTGTTTGTGCCTAGGAAAAGGATCGCTTGTGAGTTATATTCACATTTTCAGTCAATTCTGTTTTTGCATTATTATTAGGTATTGATGTAGTGCATTTTGATACGTAACGTAACTGTTAGTTATTTGCATGTAACTCACTAATGTTAAATTAATGGTGCACTACATTATTTACAAGTTATGTACAGCTATTTACATTGTCATCTCTGTGAATATATTATGTTATTCAAGTAACCATTCAGTATTTGATGCTATATTTTTCTGTATCATTTCAGTTTTACAAAATTGTGTCATGAGAATGAAGACAACAGTAAAGACCATTCAACTTTACTCCAGCTTCTGACTTTCTCTTGGAGCTTGTTTGCTATCTGTCAATTTGTGTACACACACACACACACACACACACACACACACACACACACACACTGAGGACAGAATAGATGCTCAATGAAATATATAAATATGATATGAAGTGTGTGTGTATGCTGCGAAGGATCAAAATGCAAAAGTTTTAAGTGTAATGTGCAGAACAAACAGCCTCCATTCAGTATGAACACACACTCATCATCACCACTCAGAAATATGATGAAGTCAGTGTGATTCAGTTAAAACAATCTGATCAAGTTGAACAAAACTGAAATTATCTTGGTGTAAAAGAGCTGATCGGAGTGTTAAGTTCAAAGAGTTTAAAGATTTAAAATGTGATCTTACCTGGTGATGAAACGTGACAGAAGAGAAGCAGCAACAACAACGTTCTCATCTTGATTTGACGAAGGCGAGTGAGTGAAGGACCGAGCTGGATCAGCTGTTTACTGTTGTTTATCCTGGCAGAAGGAAGTGAAAGAGTTTCTGTCCTGAGAACAAAAACAGTCCAAACTGCCTCCAAGAGATCGACTCCTCATCAACAACCCTCACATATCTTATTATCTTAAGCCAATCACAGAGCCCGGGAATCAGCATTTCCAGTGAACTCACTCACTTTGTTTTTCATTTAACAATGGCGAGTTACAGATGTGAGTCAGAGATTGGGTCAGACTGAAAGAATTTGTTTTGTCTGAGCCTGTCTTTGAGTTCAAGTGAGCGACACCTGATGGTAAGACTTGCATTCATGCTGGTGTCTTTTAAAAGTGAATTATCTATAAATCACCCTCATCAATTAACCATACATTTATAACTTTGAACTTTACACATCCTGAAAACATCAAACTGTCAATATTTTAGAGACTCCTCAGTTTCACACTAATCATGTTTTAGAGAAGCTCATGTCAAGTGAAGCTCATTCACAGGTCACACCTGAGTTTTGTGGTTAAACTGTGTGATGGTAGAATCAGCTGACTTGAGACACTTTTTGGTAATTGATTCTTAAGACCATCTAATAATCTCTGCATGATGTAATGATATCTTATTAATTCCCATGGGTCTCTTAAATATATATTCAATGTAAAAAATATGTCAAAGTCATTTCTGTAATGTTTGGGACTAAGAATAGTTATAGTTGACCTGATTTGACTCGGCACAAGTGTTACACCCTGTTCAGCAACAGCAGTACATTCCAGCTGTTTTTATTCAATGAGCCAGTTATCAACAGGTCAGAAAGACTCTTTCTATAGAATTATAGTGCAATTACCATGTAGATGTTAGTGAAGGATGAGCACCAGTCAGCAATCACACAGAAACAGGTGATATTGATAATTTAGAGTGTTACTGTAGTCACATTTAATAATTTTCTCTTAGGGTACCTCTGTGAACCATCACCGGTCAGCTCAGAGCTTTTGACATTATTTGCCTCACAATGTTGTATTAAAAAAAAAAAAAAATCCAAAAAGTCACTTCTACCCAAATGATGTGCACATTTGCTGTTGGTATTCAAATAGTATCCAGAGATGACGATTATTGGCACACTTTACAGGGCTCATTGCGAGAGTCAGTAAGTCTTCAAAAGTCTTCAAATTAGGTGAAAATACAGATTTCAGGATTAATAGTATCGTAACAAAATCTGTTTCTGTTTTAAAAAAAAAACATTAAGATTTAAACTTTAGAATGGAGTGTCCTTTGATGTTCTTTCATGTTCTTTGATGCCACCTGTTGTTCTTTGATGTTCTGAAATGTTCTAGAATGTTCCAACACTAAGCAGTACTCGGTGGTTATAGCTGTGAACATTTTAAATGACTATTTCTAACAAACTCAGAGACATGAGGAGCCACGAGAGCAACAAGGGGCAGAGCCAAGCTAGCAGCAGCTGGAAGACACAAGAGTGGACGAGTTGCACGATTTACAGGGAAAATTAGGAAGATCAGACCAGACATTCAAATATGTTATAGAGTGTCGTCATACTGAGAGAGAGAATTTGATTCACAGGGAAAAGAAACTTCTTGAAAAAGTCCAACAGCTTGGACAACTGATTCAGGAGAACAAGGATAAACTCAGACTGGAGTTGATGGCTCAATCCAACATGGGTTTACAGCTCAAGAGCACGTTCAGCTGCTATGACGGACTGCTTCACCTCTATGACTCAGACAACCAGGAGACTGCAGAGCTCAAAGCTGAATGTGTCCACCTGAAAGACATCGTCGGAATTACAGGCCATGGTGAGTGAGAGCAGAACCTTGACTGCAAACCTGAAAAAACTTGAGAGGTTTGATGAGTCGATGATTTTGTTGAAGGAGAGTCTGGTGATGAGACTTAGAGCTCTGATAGCAGAGGAGGAGCAGAGAGTCACTGAAGACGAGAACACAACGATACATGTCCTTCAATCAGAGACACAGCCGGTGAGAAGAACCAGTAGTTTGAGATCATTGTGGAAAAGATTCACCAAGCTCTTCAAAACCTGACGAGTGGAGGACAGTGCCTCTGATGATGCTGTCGCAGCTGATAACTACGACTCAGTGGTTATAACTGTCACCTGAGTGGAGCGACCATGTTCTCTGGGTTTCTGTACGGGTTTTCTCTGGGTGCTCCTGTTGTTTCTGGGCTGTCTTCCTCAAAGGTGTCGGCGTGCAGTTTGGCGATAAAAGAATTCTGCGGAGGCAAGGCTGGGTGGAATGATAGTTTAATCTTTATTAAAACAGATCTCAAGCCTAAGTCTGAACCAGTGTGGCCACACCCAGTGTTTCCAAATCTATGGCAAAGTCCTGCCCTCTGCTCTACCAGAAATCCTCTTGAACCTTCAATCTAGGACTTCTACAAGTAACCACCCCACTTTCTCTGCCTGTGTGGGCCTTTTTAGAGGCCCTTCACCCACACCTACCTCCTTCATCTAATTAGTCACTTTTGTGGATTGAGGGTCCATCTATCCAATAGGCGAGAGAGGAGTTGATCTGCCTCCACTCCATCTGGAAGCATTCACTGTAAAAAAAATGCTAGTGGGTACCTCTGCTATACAATATCTTTCACAACTGTGAAAATCAAAATAAACAAAGTTTCCCACCTCCTTCTAGGTTTGTCTGTCGATTGAGGGAGCATCAGAGCCACATTCTGCTCACATTCATAGATTTCACCACCATTTTTCTTTTTGTTATTAAAAATATAACCATGGAGGCGCGAAGCAGTGCAGCGACTTCTCTAGCTCCCGGAGCTAATACTGTAAATGTTATTGTTAATGTTAATGTTGTCACAGTAGGAAAAACTTTAACCTATAGCAAGGCTAAGCTTTTGGAGCCAAATACCAACCAGCCAGCTACATCGGAACTTAAAACGCAACTCGGCAGATTACAACTATTAAGTGCATCGGAGGGGAGGTACAGACTTCGCCACTTCAGGGGGTAGCGGAGGCGGTGTTCGAGGAAACAGAAAAGGGGCAAGAGAGCAGGGGTGCTAGCTAAGCTTAAGGCTAGTGCCAGCAGACCTGCCATCCCATTACTCTTTCTATCCAACGTGCGTGCGCTGGACAACAAGATGGACTTATTACGGCTGAGACTACGCCAAAAGAAAATGAAGTACTGTTGTGTAGCAATGGCATACCAGACTCTGCTTTCCAACTTGATGATCTTGAAGAATGATGTTCTTCCGCTTGGGTCGCGATCAGCTGTCAGGAAAAAACAAAAGGAGAAGGAGTCTGCATCTACAGGAATAAAAGTTGGTGCACAAACTGTTTGCTGGTAGGAAGACATTGCTCTAAGGCAGTGGAGTATTATTAAATACTTATTAAATGATTATCAAATGCTGGCCACACTACCTGCTACGCGAATTCACAGCTGTTGTCATCGCTGCAGTATACATTCCTCCAGACGCTAATGCCAATGCTGCCCTGAACGAGCTACATGAAGCTATTAGCTCGCTCCAAAAAAACACCCGGAGGCTCTGTATGTGGCTGCAGGCGACTTCATCAGCATGTCACTATTGCCACCAGAGGTGACAATACACTCAACAAAGTGTATACAAACAGACAAGGGACATAAAGAGCTGCCCCCCGCCCCACCCTTTGTGCCTCCAACCACATCTCCATCATGTTGGTCCCAGCATACTGCCCTGTGACTAAAAGAATGACAGCCACACAGAAAACCATCACTGTGTGGCCTGCTGAAGCTGTCCCAATGCTCCAGGACTGCTTTGAAACCACAGACTGGCGGATGTTTAAAGAGGCAGCTACAGAGGGCAATACAGTAAACTTGGAGGAATATTCAGAATCAGTCCTGGCCTACATTGAAAAGTGTGTGGAGGATGTCACTACTACCAAAACAGTCACCATCTCTCCTAACAAGAAGCCATGGCTAAATGCATAAGTGCACCATCTTCTGAAAATAAGGGATGCTGCATTTAAAGCAGGGGATGCAGAGGCACTCAGAGCCGCTCGACGGAGCCTTACAGTGGGAGTCAAGAGAGTAAAGTCCAACTATGCTAAAAAAATACAGGGTCGATTCTTATCTAATGACACGCACAGCATGTGGAAAGGCATTAAGAGCATCACAGACTACAACAGGAAGAGTGCAGAATGCCCTTCTGATCCATCACTACCTGATGCTCTCAACATCTTTTATGCTCGTTTCGAGTCATCAAACACCAGCACCATCGCCATTATACGGCTTAGGCGCGGTGCCCAAGCATTTTTGCCTCCCGCCGAAGCAGGGTTCTCCCCGCTATACCGCTAGGTCAGCCTCGCTATACTCCGTGCGTGACGGTGACGAGCGTCCGTCCGTCCTTCCCCCGGTTGACGGAGTTGATGACCGTCTGTCCGTGTCTCCCCCCGGAGACAGACGGTACTAATCATTTCGGGGGAGAACCCTGCCATCGCCAGGTTCAACATCTGATGAGTCCCCTCTCAGTATAACACCAGCTCAGGTAAGAAGATGCTGCAGAAAATAAAGCCCCAAAAAGCTGTAGGCCCTGATGGAGTTCCTGGCAGGATCCTCAAGGACTGTGCACACCAGCTCTCATCAATCATGGCAGACATTTTTAACATCTCACTGTCACAGGCCACCGTTTCAACATGCCTCAAGACATCTACCATTGTCCCTGTGCCAAAGGCCTCTACAGTGTCTTGTCTCAATGACTATCGTCCAATCGCTCTCGCCCCTATTGTGATGAAATGTTTTGCGAGGCTGGTTATGGCTAACATTAAAAAGTCCATCAATATAACATTTGACTCCCAACAGTATGCCTACAGACCAAACCTATGTGAGGCTGCTGTTCTTGGATTTCACCTCTGCCTTCAACACCATCATACCGCAGACACTGGTGAATAAACTGTCAACTCTCGGACTAGCCCCATCACTCTGCAACTGGGTTCTGGACTTCCTGACAAATAGACCCCAGTCTGTACGGAATAACAACACCATATCCTCCATCAACATCCTCGACACTGGCTCCCCCCAGGGCCGCGTCCTCAGCCCACTGCTCTACACCCTGCTCACTCATGACTGCAGTAACCTCATAGTGAAGTCTGCAGACGATACAGCTGTGGTGGGGCTTATCACCAACGGAGATGAGTCAGCATACAGGCAGGAGGTAAATAGACTGGGACTGTGGTGCAGGGAGAACAACCTTACTCTCAACAACAGCAAAACAAAAGAGATGATAGTGGACTTCCGGAAGAACAGCACTGCCACTCCTCCTCCTCCTCTTCACATCAACGGCACAGCTGTGGAGGTTGTCCCCAGCATCAAGTACCTTGGTGTACACCTCTCCAACACCCTCACCTGGCGTGAAAACACTATGAGCTTTGTCAAAAAGGCTCATCAGTGCCTGTATTTTCTGAGGAAGTTGAAGGGGCTGGGCTGAACTCAAACATCCTCAGCTCCTTCTACAGATGTGTGGTGGAGAGTGTACTGACCTCCTGCATCAGAGTATGGTACTGCTGCTGCAACGAGGCAGGGAAGAAGGCACTGCAGAGGGTAGTAAAGTCTGCACAAAAGACCACCGGATGCCGGATTTCCACCCCTCTCGAACATCTACATCAGCCGTTGCACTGACAGAGCTAACCTGCATCATGTGAGACCCCACCCACCCTGCACATAGACTGTTTTGCCCCCTCCAGGGGTCAGGCTGCTAAACAGCTCAACAATGCTGCACCCTTGATTGATGCATGGCTTAAATGTCCATTCCATTATGGCAATTTATGGGGTTGCACTTAAGTTATTGGCTCTGAATAAATCTTTAGTCTTAGTCTGGATGTTTAGTTTTTCTACTTATTTGTTTATATTTATACATAATTATATGCTTATATTATATGCTTTTTAAGTATCATATTTATTTATATATGTAACTTGGCACCGGGACCTGAGCACTGTGTTTAGTTTTTTTTCCATGTTCCTTGGTGAAGAAATGATAATAAAATGAGTCTGAAGTCTGAAAAAGCAGAAGAACAAGAGGAAGAGGACAGTGCAAAATTATTCAGACATTCAATCTTTTCAGTATTTACAAAAAGTCAAAAGAGAGGAAAAAAATATTCTTTAAAGTTATTCTAAAAATGCAAAGTGTAAACAAATTTATTTTTTAAACATATTGTATGGAAACCCATTTCAGCCACTTATAAAAACAAATTATGAGATACTAAGTCATAATTATGAGATACTAAGTCAAATTATGAACTTTCCTTTTAGCTCAACAGTTTCAGGGATTACATTCACCCTCATGTACCAGCAACATGTCATCAGTGATTGTGTCCCTTCTTCTTTATAGCTCCACAGTTTGGAGCCCACTGATTTAATCTCACGGATTTAAGAGAAAACTCTTTTCTTGACTTCATCTTCATCAGACATTCAATCTTTTCAGCTTTTTTTCTTTTTAAATTCTTCTAACTTTTACTTTAAAAATGTAAAGTGTAAAAGTATTTATTTTTAAAACACATTGTGAAGTAAACATGGTGCTGGTAGGTGTGGCTTCTCTACACAGACATACCCAAAAAAAGCTCCACAACTATCAGGTGAATTTACATGATCTTGGTCTCAGTGGATAGTTCAGATCTCAGAGAATGTGTCCCCATGTACATTTGTATCACCACCTTTAACCTATTCTAGATCAGACAGTAGATAACACCATGATAACAATGATCCTTTGCACAGAGATGCCACTGAAATCATTCAGCAGCTCCTCGACTTCAATTGAACCAAAGTAGACAGAAATACCACAGAGCACATATATTCTACAAAGGTTTCAGTTTGGACAGAACCAGTCAAACCTGGATTCCTTAAAGTGCCCAGTGTGTGTGAGATATTTATTTTATCCACTTGAAAGGGAATCAGGCTCCACAATACAAGTGTCACAGCCCTGTTTGTAATACTGTATATAATACCACTAAACAGCCGTTAGATGGCAGCAAAGACATGTATGAAATAGAGGCTGAGAGTTTCACAGCTGCCCGACCCAAAGCTCTGGTATTAGATGACCTGGGAATGAGACTCAACAATCAACTATGTTTCTCCAGAATCACGTGCTGCATGTTTGAAGTGGGCAGAGCTCTAAAGGGGGAAAAACATGTGACATCACATATTTCTATGCACCTATCAGGAACAGGCTACAGGTTTTGGGTTGCTTGGTTGCTGTCAATCATATAACATGCTGCTACCAATCACACCATGTTGTTTCGTATCATCACTGATGTTTTGTCGTCTCATTTGAAGTCATCCAGAATGTTTGTGTGAATCAAGTGTCTTCATTCAGTCTCTCAGAGAGCTCAGAGCTGTTGTCAGGAGCTGTAAGGACAAACACACTGTTAGTCCATTTATCCTGCACTGACATGCCTTCAAGAAACAACTACAACATGTTGACATTTGCAGCCTGCAGCAGCCTAAACAGCAGCACAGTGATGTAACCTGTCTTTGATGATGCCATCTTTTATTTTATGACCATAAAGAATAATTTATAACATTCTAATCCACAATCTATGTATATAAATTCAATAATGTGTTATAGGTGTCACACAAATAACTAATTCATTCATACATTTCATTATCAATATTTTGTTAGGATTTGATTATTCCAATCTTATTCCACATCATGTTAAAACAGTCCTTGTTTCTGGTATCTATTTTTCCAGAAGAGATTTCAGTGATGATGGGAAAATGATTATTAGCTTCACATCAACTGTTTTATGCCCTGATGATGAGACTGATCTGTCAATTATCAGTTTCCACTTATTTGACTGTATTTTCCAGTAAAAAAAATGCAACTCCAGTGAATGTCACACCAGATAAAATTGTATTAAACAAGTTCCACTCACGACATGGAGGGCATCTGGCTGAAACAAGAAGAGGTCTGTCTGTTTGGGACACTGTCTGCCCGTCGAGTGCAGCAGCTGGAGCCATGATGTCGTGCTGGAGACAGGTATCTGTAAAGAGGTGAGCACAACAGTCTCTGATTTCCTCGAGTCCCATTTGTCCATTTTATTGTCCTGTGACCAGACATCACCCAGGAGCAGCCAGACCAAGATGGATGAGCACGGCTCTTATTCTGAGTCTCTTCCTCTCTGGGGTGTGAGGCCTGGTCAGGTTGGATGATAGAAAGATGCTATGTGCAGTGTTTGTCTCAAAGTCTGCTGCCAATGACAAGCAATCTATTTCTACCAAAGGCAATATGTGTCTCAGAACAACAGTTGAATAAGTAACAGTTTGAATGAGCCACCAGCTGCTGCATCTGTATGCACCACCATGGTACTCTTAATGCTAGTTTTTCTATTCACTCAAATGAAAGAAAGATCACACGGCCCAGAGCCTGCAAGAATGTGCTGAGTGGCAGAAGTATGACAAGGAAGTGGGCATAGTGCCGGGAAGCAACAGCTGATGAGGATGTGATGAAGTTGCTATGGACTTTGGTGACAATCCTTGTCAGCATGGCAGCTGAGAAATTTGATGTCAAGGAGGAACAAGCAGCAAAACAGCCCAACGAGAAAAGCTTTAGGGCAAACAAAATCCCCAACATCAGAAAAGACTGACATAAGACTTGAAGTGAAACAGATGAAGAGGTATGACACCATCGCAAGATGGTCGGCAGTTTATTTTCTTATTACTCTTCTTCAACATCATCTCAGTAGTGACATTATCATGACTCACAGGCTCTGAGTCTTACAGACTTTATTGTTGCTTCTAACTGTGAAATGATGATGGTGATGCTTGTTTCAATTTTTCAAATGAAACTTAAAGACTTAAATTAAAGTTCTGAAATCTTCTTTCTCACCTTTCTTCTTTTTGTAAATGATGAATCCAGCAGCACCGATGAGAATGACAGCAAGAACAACCACTGCAGCAGTGACGAGGACGGTCATGTTACTGGGCTTCACTGTTGAATACAGTAAATTAGGACTGGTACAGATGAAGCAGGTTAGAACAAATTAAAACAATAAAATTGTTTATTAATTATTATTGAAGATGATCTCACTCTTACTTTCGTTGGTCCTGATCCGATCTTTCTCCAGTTTGGTGATGATTTCCTCCTTCACACCAGAGAGCTGAAACACACAGTCGTACCTCGTCCAGTCTTCAGGTGTGACTGATGAAAGGTTCAGGTCAACACTCATCTGGAAGGTTCCATCGTGGTTGGGGAGGATCTCTCCGTGGTCCACCTCCTCATGAAGCTCCTCTCCATCTTTCCTCCAGACGAGTGAGGCTCTGTGAGGGTAGAAACCTGTAGCGAGGCAGCTGACTGGAGAGGAGCGAGTCTTCTGGAGGAGAGACACTGACGGAAGCTCTGGAGAGAGTTCAGTGAAATGATTTCCAGTTTGAAACACTGAGGCAGCAAACTTACTTAACTCATGCTAAATGAACTCTGGCTATCACAGTCTGACCATCAATGGAAAGAAATTTCAGAACAGCCAAAATGTCAGTGTTCACTGATTGGTTAGGACGACATCAAATCTTACAGCTACAGAACATAAACAGAGACAACAATGTAATGTCAGAGTGACTGGAGTGAAAACACAACAGCAGTTCAGTCTGAGCAGACTGTATGAACATGATTGTGTCCATTAAACTACATCAGGTCAGGTGATTCTACCTGTTCTCAGCAGAAAGCTCCTCCCATAGTCCAAATACTTCTTCAGCCACTCAGGGAAAATCACTGTGAGGTAATTCTGATTGGACTTCATTCTAGCTTTGTCAGCATCCCATTTCAGTTTGGTGAGGACAGCCTGTTGTCTTGGAGCGATCCATGTCTCTGTCTTCAGGTCGATTGATAGGAAGTCTTCTCCATCATAACCATACTGATTAAAACCAATAACCTCTCTGGTCTCATCATCCCACTCACAGCCACTCAACCTCTGTAAAATGTGAACACCTGAGACAGAGACAGAGAAAGAAACACCTCACCTCATCACTTTAAGGTTTAATAGCCAACAATGAACAGTGATGCAGCATCGCTGGTTTGAGACAAAACTATTACAGCAGGGACTAACACAAAAACAGGTTTCTCTAGTTTGAACTGTGATAGTTATATTCTGTGTGTTAAAAAATGTCAAGTTGAGCGCCAGTTCTGTGAGGCTTTGACTGGTGAAAAGATTCACCTACCTGTGTGCAGGAAGGAGTTTAGTAAGAGGAGGACATATATGCTGGGTGTGTCCTGTATGTGTCTCTGTGAGAGACCAAGCTGCCACATGTTAGTTTGTTTCAACTTATTCTGCCAATTTGTTCCTGATACATTGTTGATTTAACCTTAATGTTATATGTCCAGATGACATATAGTTTATCTTTTAAGTGATGTTTAAATGCAGCCAGTATTTATAATGTGTATCTGCCTTCACACCAGACTGTGGTGTATTATTTGGAGTTGTTTGATTCCTACTTCCTCTCCTGTAAGAAGTTTAACCCCGTAAATATGGCTCATGGAGTATATTTAGATTCACAATCATTGTGTATTGTTGTTCTGTATTTAATTATTGTTTTTAACAACAGAATCACAGTGAAGGATTACAGAAGACTCATACTTCATGGGTTCATTAATAATGTAAGATACCTTTGCTCTCATGCACTTTTTATGTTACTCAGTTTTGGCATGTATGTAAATATATTGATTAGGGCTGCCCCCGACCAAGGATTTTCTTGGTCGACCAGTGGTCGTCATTTAGAGCGATTAGTCGACTAATCGACGCATATATATACATAAAAAAAAACAAAAAACATATATGTATATATATGCGCCTGTAGAGAGATTTACACAATAAGTAAAACACAGTGAGCTGGATAATTTAGCTTCCCCAATAACCAGGGCATGTGAGCGGAGCGGAGCGCGGAGCGAGCGCGGAGAGATTTCACCGGAGCTGAATGAAATTTTAAGTGAGCGGAGGTCTTTGAGCGGAGCTGTCTGGTATAACTTTGAGCGATGGAGCGATGGAGCGAAGCAGCGAATTCCCACGTAAGCGGGGAGCGGAAATTCTTGCCGCTCAGCTCCGCTCACATGATCTGCCCAGTACACACAATAGTCTAATATTAGCGCATAGAGCAATAATAAAATGTATTTATCTCTGCTTTCAAACGTTCGGGCCGCCATGGGCAGGTAGCTAGGCTACTTACATGTGAGGTGTCTGCACACTTACACATTCAGAGCTAATCTTTAATAGTGATTGTTGTTTTCCCTTACTGTGAGGTAAGAGAGATGGTCGATGGGAAGTTTACATATCTAGGGGCCCCGGAGCCATTAAACAGCTCTCTGTGTGTACATTAAAGGTTAGCTGGAGGACAGATTCATATGGAGCAATCAACTGCATTTATCTCTTATGACAGTTGTTTAGAGTTGATTTAAGATATACACTTCCCTATCAGTATGAAGAGACCATCTGGTCCATTTTAGGCTGTAAGTTCCAAGAAGTGACCTCAGTGGAAGTTAGATAATGTACAGGAGGAGGCAGGTTAACTTCTCCTTCTACTATTGGATAGATGGACCCTCAATCCACCAGAGTGACCAATTGGAATAAGTGGGACGATGCGAGGATTAGACTTTAAAAAGGCCCACACAAGTGAAGAAGGGTGTGGTATTTTGTAGTTTTCCAATATCGAAGGTGATAGGAATTCTGTTAGATTAGAGGGCAAAGCAAATGTCACCTCGCTGGGGGGGAAAGAGCCTGAGCTGGTCAAGAGGTAGAGCAGTACCAGCTAGAAATAGTAGGGCTCACCTCCATGCACAGTCTGGGCTCTGGAACCCAACTCCTTGAGAGAGGCTGGACTCTCTTCTACTCTGGAGTTGCCCGCGGTGAGAGGTGGCGAGCTGGTGTGGGCTTGCTTATAGCCCCCCAGCTCAGCCGCCATGTGTTGGAGTTCTCCCCGGTGAACGAGAGGGTCGTTTCCCTGCACCTTCGGGTCAGGGATAGGACTCTCACCGTTGTCTCGGCTTATGGGCCGAACAGTGGTGCAGAGTACCCGGCCTTCTTGGAGTCCCTGGGAGGGGTACTGGAGAGTGCTCCAACCGGGGACTCCGTCATTCTCCTGGGGGACTTCAACGCCCACGTGGGCAGCGACAGTATTACCTGGAAGGGTGTGATTGGGAGGAACGGCCTCCCCGATCTGAACCCGAGTGGTGTTTTGTTACTGGACTTCTGTGCTAGTCACAGTTTGTCCATAACGAACACCATGTTCAAGCATAAGGGTGTCCATATGTGCACGTGGCACCAGGACACCCTAGGCCGGAGATCAATGATCGACTTTGTGGTCGTGTCATCTGACCTCCGGCCGTATGTCTTGGACACTCGGGTGAAGAGAGGGGCTGAGCTGTCAACTGATCACCACCTGGTGGTGAGTCGGATCCACTGGTGGGGGAGGAAGCCGGACAGACCTGGCAGACCCAAACGTATCGCGAGGGTCTGCTGGGAACGTCTGGCAGAACCCTCTGCCAGGGAGATCTTTAACTCCCACCTCCGGGAGAGCTTTGACCAGATCCCGAGGGAGGCTGGGGACATTGAGTCCGAATGGACCATGTTCTCCACTTCCATTGTTGACGCGGCTGTCCGGAGCTGTGGCCGTAAGGTCTCCGGTGCCTGTCGCGGCGGCAATCCCCGAACCCGGTGGTGGACCCCGGAAGTAAGGGTTGCTGTCAAGCTGAAGAAGGAGTCCTACCGAGCCTGGCTGGCCCGGGGGACTCCTGAGGCAGCTGACGGGTACCGGCAGGCCAAGCGTGCGGCAGCACGGGCAGTCTCGGAAGCAAAAACTCGGGTCTGGGAAGAGTTCGGGGAGGCCATGGAGGAGGACTACCGGTTGGCCTCGAAGAAATTCTGGCAAACCATCCGGTGCCTCAGGAGGGGGATGCAGTCCTCCACCAACACTGTTTACAGTAGAGGTGGGGAGCTGTTGACCTCGACTGGGGATATCGTCGGGCGGTGGAAGAAATACTTCGAGGATCTCCTCAATCCCACTGACACGCCTTCCATAGAGGAAGCAGAGGCTGGGGACTCAGAGGTTGACCCATCCATCACCCAAGCCGAAGTCACTGAGGTAGTTCGGAAGCTCCTCAGTGGCAAAGCACCGGGGGTGGATGAGATCCGCCCTGAGTACCTCAAGTCTCTGGATGTTGTGGGGCTGTCTTGGCTGACACGTCTCTGCAGCGTCGCGTGGCAGTCGGGGACAGTGCCTCTGGACTGGCAGACCGGGGTGGTGGTCCCAATGCGGTTTTCGTCCTGGCCGTGGAACACTGGACCAGCTTTATACCCTCCGCAGGGTGCTCGAGGGTTCATGGGAGTTTGCCCAACCAGTCCACATGTGTTTTGTGGACTTGGAGAAGGCATTGGACCGTGTCCCTCGTGGCATTCTGTGGGAGGTGCTCCCGGAGTACGGGGTCGGAGGTCCTCTGTTAAGGGCTGTACGGTCCCTATACGACCGGAGCAGGAGCTTGGTTCGCATTGCCGGCAGTAAGTCAGACCTGTTCCCAGTGCATGTTGGACTCCGGCAGGGCTGCCCTTTGTCAACGGTTCCGTTCATTATTTTTATGGACAGAATTTCTAGGCGCAGCCACGGGCCGGAGGGGATCTGGTTCGGGAGCCACTGGATCTCATCTCTGCTTTTCGCGGATGATGTGGTCTTGTTGGCTCCTTCGAGCCAGGACCTCCAGCATGTCCTGGGGCGGTTTGCAGCCGAGTGTGAAGCGGCTGGGATGAGAATCAGCACCTCCAAATCCGAGGCCATGGTTCTCGACCGGAAAAAGGTGGCTTGCTCCCTCCAGGTGGGAGGAGAGTTCCTGCCTCAAGTGGAGGAGTTTAAGTATCTTGGGGTCTTGTTCACGAGTGAGGGAAG
Source organism: Sparus aurata (assembly GCF_900880675.1). NCBI lineage: Eukaryota > Metazoa > Chordata > Actinopteri > Spariformes > Sparidae > Sparus > Sparus aurata. The sequence goes on along the minus strand of NC_044189.1, from coordinate 206,873 downwards.
GATGGAGCGTGAGATTGACAGGCGGATCGGTGCAGCGGCCGCAGTAATGCGGTTGTTGTATCGGTCTGTCGTGGTAAAGAGAGAGCTGACCCGAAAGGCGAAGCTCTCGATTTACCAGTCAATCTACGTTCCGACCCTCACCTATGGCCATGAACTTTGGGTCATGACCGAAAGAATAAGATCCCGGATACAAGCGGCTGAAATGAGTTTCATCCGCAGGGTGGCAGGGCGCTCCCTTAGAGATAGGGTGAAGAGCTCTGTCACCCGGGAGGAGCTCGGAGTAAAGCCGCTGCTCCTCCACATCGAGAGGAGCCAGCTGAGGTGGCTCGGGCATCTGTTTCGGATGGCCCCGGGACAGCCTGTTCTTGGCATGTCCCACCGGGAGGAGACCCCGGGGAAGAACCAGGACACGCTGGTGTGACTATGTCACTCAGCTGGCCTGGGAACGCCTTGGGATCCTCCCGGAAGAGCTGGAGGCAGTGTCCGGGGAGAGGGAAGTCTGGGTGTCCCTACTCAGGCAGCTGCCCCCGCGACCTGGCCCCGGATAAGCGGACGATAATGGATGGATGGATGGATAGAGGGCAAAGCATTGGGCAGGAATTTGTCATAAATTTGAGAAACCCGGGTAACGGCCGTGCCTGGACGGACGCTGGCATTGAGATCTGTTTTCAATAAAGATTGCTCTAACATTCCACCAGCCTTGCTTCCGCAGACTCATTTATCAACATACTATACACCGACACCTTTGATGAAGAAAGCCCAGAAACTACACATGTTTAAGGTGTTACATCATGTTCGTCATGGAGGAGTGATAGGCGAAGTTTTTCTTGCAAAGTTTGCATGTCACCTTTTCGGGGTCATCCTTCTTCTTTTCAAAATGATCCCATATTTTAGACGTCTTTCCCGACATGGTTGGCTATTAATTATTAACTGTCTAACCGCGATGTCGAAGGGACCTGCCGTGTTAAAAATAAACACTGACAGTTAGTTGAGTGAGTGTCATGACTTCCTGTATCTGGCCCTTCAAATTAAAAGCCCTACAGCCTTCACATAGATTTTGACTTAATTTTGAGAAGACACGGCTCCGAATGTTTTAATTTTTTTCCTGCGACCAATCGACCAGTTAAATTTTGGTTGGCTGATGAGTTTTTGAACGACCAGTGCTTGGTCGACTATTTGAGGGCAGCCCTAATATTGATCTTTATTTGCTGTTGTACAGAAATCATCCTGTCATCCATCCATCTGATCGAGCATTCCAAACTCAATAAATGATTTAAAGGTTTTTGGATCCTCGTGTTTAAATGTGCACACCAGTCAGATGTTCTGTGGTCCAGTCGTCCCCTGAAGCAGTATTAGTCAATAAAGTATTCAGTCTTTTTCACTGTGCATGATGGAAACTTTCTTTCAGCCCAGGGAGGCTGATAAAATCAATTCCAAATATTTCTAATACAAATCCTACTAAATTAGTTTTATAATGATAAATAACAGTTCATGAAGTAAAAGGTGAAATATAACATAGTACATACTGTACCTCCACTTTGGTTGAAGCGCTGTTTCAAACTATTGATTGTGAGTTTGAAAAAAGTTGGCATTATGTCAAAACATGCTCCTTTGTAATACTCCAACTGGTGAGGATCATCTTCCAATACTTTTTTCATCCAGTCGTGTTTTAGATCAGTTGTCTTTTTGCTGCCGTCACAGTAGCCCACCAGAATTTCATCAACCACTGCAGCTACAACGCACTCCGGGAAGTCTGGGAGTCCAGAAGATGCAGTTGTGATAAACTTCAGGGAGTGTTTCACTGCAGGACAGAAGAGGTTTATACATTCAGTATAAATACACGTCATCATTACACTCATCATAAATATGATGTCATGATAACACTTTAGGTTAAGGCCTGCCATCTACAGCATGAATCTTCTTATCTAACTCATCTGTTACCTATTCTATCATTACAGGGTTACAGTACGGCCCACCAAATACTGAGAAGCATTTTGGTGTTTGTACAGACTTCTGTAAGAGAAGTGACACTCAAAGTACTTTAACTATCAGGTCACTCTTCTAATATCAATGTGATCATCCTTTACGGCTGTAATATATTGATATTATACTGTTACTATGATAAGAGACTATATATCATCATAGATTGTGGATATTGTTATATCATGATATAAGTGTTGTCTGTTCCTGGTTTTAAAGGTGACATTACTTGATTGTTGACTGTTGTTGTTCTTCTAATACTTGTATTTGCACATGTCGTCATTGTATCCACTATTTATATTATATTGTGTACAGTGAAAAAGCCTAAAAATATTGTCATTATTCTAACAACCCATGTTTCACCCCACACTTACAACATACAGCCTCCAGTAACACAGCACAGTAATACAGGCTTTAGGACTACAGTATGTTCCTGACAACAGACTTTGATCTATGCTTGTTCTAAAGTTTAACACAAATCAAAGTTATTTAGGAACTATAGAGGAACATCCTAATTCATTTTCATATTATCTGAACCCTGAGCTGGACAGACTGGTTGATCTGAAATATAAAGACAGGCAGCCTCCATCTTCAGGTCACTAGTTTACTGCTGAACTGTTCTGTGTTTCATAAAATGCTTTCAGAAGGTAATTCAAAGAAAGTTATCTTACCTGAAAATGCAAAGTGGCTCGAGAGAAGCAAGAGAATGAAGATCTTCATGTTTTGATGAGAAGTAAGTTTGATCGACTTCACAACTGAGTTGAGTCAGTGGAGTTGAGTCTTCATGGTGTGAATAAAGGGAGGAGGTGTTTTCTGTTTGGATAACACGCCTCCTTCCTTACATCACTGTGTCTTTAGCTCCCCCCAGTGGAGATGAGAGGATTAGACAGGAGTAAAAGTTCTTCAACAGGTTTTCCTGTGGTCTTTGGTCTTTGTTAAATTCAAAATAAACTGAAGTTCTTGTTCCCAAATAATGTAGTTTCAGATATAGAGGTGTTTATAAGTATAGATACTAAACTTAACTTAACACATTTAATGTACGTGTGTTCATCTGCACCAGTCTTAATTTATTGTATTCAACAGTGAAGCCCAGTAACATGACCGTCCTCGTCACTGCTGCAGTGGTTGTTCTTGCTCTCATTCTCATCGGTGCTGCTGGATTCATCGTTTACAAAAAGAAGAAAGGTGAGAGAGAAAAAGGAAAGATTTCACTACTTTGATTTCAGTCTTTGAATTGATTTATTTTATTCAGGTTGCTAAATTAAAACAAGCATCAGAGAAAGTAAATACAGTCAGCACTAAACAGACTGAGTATAAACAGATAGTCAGTCTGAGTGAGTAGAAGAGAGGAATAAAGTGACTAAAGATAATCTGGCATTTACAACTGTGACTGAAATTATTTGTCTTGTTCTGATTTCAGCCATCAGCCCTCCATCTTGTAAGTAAAACTTACTTTGGTTCTATTTCAGCTGATCTGACTCACACTTCATGTTTTAGATTAAAACATGTTTCACATTATTGTGCAGATTAACCTTTTCAACACTGTTTCCTGTATTTATTGTTTATAAAAGTTCAATACAGGATGTTTGTTTCTGACCTGCAGCTCCTGACAACAGCACAGAGCTCTCTGAGCAGCTGAATCCAGAGACCTGAATGACAAACACACTCAGTGACTCTCCTGGTGACACTTTATTTAGCTTTGATGAACTAAAAGACACTAAAAGAGGTTTTTTGCACTATGAATAAAGTAACATAAAAAAGGACTAATTGAAAAGGTGGGACTGTTCTATGTTCTATGACTCTGATTTGTTGTTTTATTGATTGTTGTTTTCTGTCGAATTCAAACTCAAAACAATCAGGGGACAGTGTGTGACCAGACTTTAGTAAGAGCTATTCTAACTCTAACTTTACAACTTGTACATTGATCAGTTTATAGAAAACGAGTATAGCAATTTTGTAGTAAGACATGAAGCGGTGGTGACGTTTAAGTCATGTGACCGTGATGTCGTCTGTTTACAGCCTAACACTAGCTTTTTACTAATCAAGATTTAATTTAGGCTTTGAAAATCCCAAAAGCTGTTTTCATCTGTGAAGATTATATTGATGAACAAAACATGTAAGAATCATAAACTTGTGTTTGTCACAGAGATTATTTCTGGCGATATTATAAAATCCAGTTTAAAAAATCCCATAGACTTCTTGTGGAGGGAACCAGGGTGATGCTAACTTCAGGTTTATCCTCCAAAAATAGTTTATTGCTGCACCACTCTATAGATGGAGAATATGGAGTTTGGTCTGTCATGGAGCCAGTGCGTCTCTCGTATGAGCGGTGAGCAGAGTGGTAGATGTATATTGACACATTTACAACTATGAACTTATGAGACTAAACGTGGAAATTCCTTTACATAGATGAACATGAATGAATGTTGAACTCAAATGTGTTGTTCTTTCTTTTTGTGCTGATTTTTGTTTTTTCAATACATTTCTCCCTTCCTGTGTTTTCAGGTGATCAACCTGAGAAACAGCCTGTGAGCTTGGAGTTGTCCTATCTGCACTCGGAGCCAGGAATAAAAGGGCCAGCCAACGGAGTTCACGAGCTCTCTCATTCCTTTTGAATGTGTCTGGCCTGCCTGACACATGTGTGTGTGTGTGTGTGTGTGTGTCTGAGCAGACTTACAAAGACTTAGAGGTATGTGGTGGGAATTGTGGGCTGATAGGTGAGTTGGGGGTACCCTATACATTTCCTTCACGCTTAGTTATTTTAATGTCTAGAGACACTAGGTATATTGGTTGGTGCCACCCGTGTATGTTTATTTTCTTTAGATAAGATAGTTAGGCTTTTGTTTGTGTTTGGTTTTTTGAGATAGAGTCTAGTGAGGCCACGTTTTGTTATAATTATTTTATTTCATTTGGCACAACCACCTTGCCCACATTTTCCCCGCACTTTTTGTGTACCTCCTGTTTTTTTGTTGACGGAACAATAAACCTTTATTGTCACTTCTATTTTGACTCATCAATCTTTGGTTGTCGTGTGTTCCAAGTATGCTATCTCGACACTTCAATATATTACCTGAACATTCAGTATTCTCAGAGGATTTGAATGAGGAGATTGATATCAATGTTAACTCTGAGCAGAGTTAGCTCCCAGACAAGGTTAGCTTAGCTTAGCATGAACACATGAGCTGAGGTTTACACAATTTAAATGTACAAGCAACATACAACAATAATAGAAATTACATACATACAGAGGTACCCTGAGAGAAAATTATTAAATGTTCCTATATAACCCTTAACTAACATCTACAACTGTACTGTAATTATATAGAAAGACTCTCTTTATAGTGCCAATTTGTTTATATGGGTTTATTACATTTACTTCTCTTGGTAAAGTGTTCTGATATGGGCCTATAAATGTATTGCTGCTGTTAATATCTGTATGGTTATTGTGGCAAATGATAGCAACATATCCTATGTTTTGAAAGGCCTTTGAACGCCTCAGGTTTCTGTTGTTTGGGGTCTCATTTGTTTGGGCAGATGTCAATCATTTTCTGTGTTATTGGGGATTAACCTGTCGGATTGTTAGAGAGAAGCGGAAAGACGTTAAGTCCGAGCTAACTTTAAAATAACTTTATGGAAAGTATTATTTACCGTTATCAACCGGAAGTTTGTGCAAGTGTTTGCTTATTTTGTTAAAAGTGTAACTGAGCGTGTTTTAGAAGTGAGGGCTCCTTACTGGCGCTAACTGAAGACAAGATGGGACTGTTGCTAACGGAGGAGACGAGGTTGGACGTTGACAGGCTGCTGCAGGGCGGAGGAATCGGTGACGGACCGAGCCTCAGGACAGAACCGAGCCTCGGGACAGGTCTCTGGTTTTGGGGGGAAATTGCTGGATCGCTTTTCCATGGTTCGGGTGAGTATCCTGTCCTGCAGTTATTTCTATGAGCTCACGCATGCGCACCATCACTGGTACCAACTGAATCAGTACAAAAACCCAGAGTATTACTATTGTGAAGGTTTCTAATGTGTTTGTATTTCTTGGTTATGAGGTGATTCAAAACAAAGGAGAAATATATGAGCCATAATGTTTCGACATTAAAACAGTTTATTATTGCTAAATCTTTGTTTGAAGGTGTTTTTCATGCTGATGATGTTTATATTGAATAAGAGCTAAAGTTGCTGTTAAAGTTAACTGCATGGGAAACCCATGAAACAACCACTTGAAAACATAATATTTTGAAACACAACTGAATTTTTAATTTATCAATTGAACTAATTAATACTAATCATTACAGTTTTTATTTGATTACATATCTTACAAATGAATTATTATGTTATAAATCATTGCATTAAGTGGATGTTTACTATTCAGTGTTTTATCCAATATTTATCATTACTGTTTTGTACTGATTTGATATCCTACACAAGAATTGTTACTGATATCGTTGCTGTCAGACAGAAAACTCTTATTTGCAAATTTGACTTATTTTTTCATCATTCATTTTACTGGCCACCATGTTTGTACACATTATTAACCAATGAATGTATTCAAAGAGCCTGTCTCCAGCTGGCCTCTTCTCTGATAACACATGGCTTCACAACAACCGCACTTGTTATTGTCATTCGAGATCTGTGGCATTTTTAATAACTATGAATGTTAATAAATCACTTTTTGGTTGCACACTAATGGATGAATATGTGTAAAAAAAAAAATGCAAATCTGTTTCAGTTTGATTTGCTTGTTGGTTTGTAGGCTACTACAAAGTAGAGTTCAGATTCTCTGCCCCAGCCTTTTTTTTTTTTTTTTTTAATTCATTATCATCAAAATAATAACTGAATTTCCAGCTACAAAACAGGCATCTCTCTCCTCCCTCCATTGTTGTTTGTGTTGCTGCGTGGTCTTACATGTGAGTTCTCCTTATGCCGAAAATGCAACTTGTCGCACATGTGACATCACTCACCGAGATGCAAGAAGAAGGCAAAAATAATGACAAAAATAATAGTAACGCACAGTGACTTGAATAAGTAACTCTAATCTGATTACTGGTTTGGAAATATTAACGCGGTACATTACTTGTTATTGAGAAAAGTGGTCAGCTCATAATTACAGCTAATGTGTCTGGCCGGGCCGGGCCGGACCGGGCCGGGCTAGGACTCAACGTGCACGGGTCGGGTCAGGCTTGATTTTTTGGGCCCGATCTAAGCTCTACTACAGAGTCACATGTAAATTTAATATCATATATTGAAGACAGGAGGTTACCACCTGAAAATGTTCCCACACTTTGGACGTGTTTGTTCTCGCTTTCCTGCTCCCCTCAACATGTTCCGCCGTCATTCATATTCTTCTTCTGCTTCTTCTTCTGCAGAACCGTCTTCTTCTTCTATGCCACACTGTGGTGCGCATTCTAGTTGCGGTGTAAAGCGATTTGTTCTGGATTAAATTTTTTTTTTTTTAAATGATGATGATAATAATAATAATGATGATAATAAATTAGTCGCGTCGACAGATTTTTATTGTCGAACGTAATCGATTATGTCGACTAATCGTTGCAGCCCTAAACAGCATAGTTACAATTATTAAACTAACCAGGCCTCTCTGCGATTTAGCCAGAGTCATTTTCAATTCATTTTCATTTAATTATTGTAAAACATCCCAAATGATGATGACATTTTAGTAGCTCTCACCAATTGGCTCCCATGCAGTCTGATACATAAAAGAGGTATTCATGAAAATCATAAAACAGATTGAGTGAGAGGGCTACAATAGAAAATGTCTTTTCCCCGTCTGCGGGACATTAAAGGATTTCTGATTCTTATTCTGATTCTGATTTATACAGTATAGAAATGTAGTTCTTTATATGATTAAATGTGTTGCACCAAAGGGGAGAAAAACTTTTTGAACACATTTATAAAAAGATAATCATTTCAGGTGTGTTTAGACTCTCTGAGACCGCTCCTCTTTATGAAACACTCTCTAAACAGGAGCCCTGATCAGCCCTGAGGTGGGCATCAGAGATAAACTACAGGATGGAGCCCACACCAGAGGTTTGGAGCTGACTTAACTATACATTGTCATCTAAGTTTAGAGAGACCATCCTGTCCACTTTAGCTGACATCAGCAAAGTTAAGTAACACACACAAGAGTTATTTCATAGGGGATGTGAGGCAGACCCATCCTTCTTTTCTTTCCCATTGGATAGATGAACTTTAATCCATCAAAGTGACCAATTAGGAGAAGTGGGCGTTTATGGACAATAGTCTCTAAAAAGGCCCCACACACCAGAGAAAGGTGGTGGTTTTTGGTAGAATTCCTAAGATCGAAGGCGATAGGTTTTCTGATAGGGCAGAGGACAAAGCGTTTGGCATTACTTTGCCATCAATTTGAGAACACCAGACATGCGGCCGCACTCTGTTCGGATGCAGGCATTTGAGATCTGTTTCAATAAAGATTGCTCTATCATTACACCCAGCCTGGCCTCCGCAGAATTCTTTTATCAACATACTACACGCCGACATCTTGGAAGACGAGAGCCCAGAAACGACACTGTGTTAAAATATGTTCAGATGAGTTTATCAAAGTGAAGTCCATCTGTGTTAGAGTATAAGTTGATATATGTAATATGTGAAGTTTGTCTGGACTTCACAGTGAAAAAGCCGTTTTTACAGTTTGACACTGGTCCAGTGTTAAAGTCCTTCTCAGCCACTGAAACAGATATACATTGTGTTTTGATCCTGTACCTGTCAAAGACAAAGCCGGGCCAGTCCAAACCGGCACTGATGCTTCTCTGTTTCACTGTTCGGCTGTTTGATGTTATGAAACTCTGTCAGCATAAAGTGAAACATGGGACTGTTCACTGTGGAGTGAGGCAGATTTTGAATGCACACAGGTAACAAAATGTCAGGTAATATAAAAAAAACAAGATAAACCATTATTTATTTTATTTTTAAAGAAAAGCTTTTCTATCAGCTAATTTCCATTCTGAGCTCACTCAGTGAATTCAGTTGATCTCATGCTACAACTGAATTGTGGCATAATAAAGACAAAGTTCAGACACACACGTACATTAAATGTGTTAAGTTGGCCTTCATGAGGTTGAACCGCCATCAAATAATGTTAAACACCTCTATATCTATATACACCTCTATATCTGAAACTACATTATATGAGTACAAGAACTTCAATTTATTTTGGTTTAGCAAAGACCAAAGACCACAGGAAAACCTGTTGAAGAACTTTTACTCCTGTCTAAACCTCTCATCCCCACTGGGGGGAGCTAAAGACACAGTGATGGAAGGAAGGAGGCGTGTTATCCAAACAGAAAACAACACCTCCCTTTATTCACACCATGAAGACTCAACTCCACTGACTCAACTCAGCTGTTACGTGGACTGAAAATTTACTTCTCATCAAAAAATGAAGATCTTCATTTTCTTGCTTCTCTCGAGCCACTTTGCATTTTCAGGTAAGATAACTTTCCCTGAATTACTTCCTGAAAGCAGTTTATGAAACACAGAACAGTTCAGCAGTAAACTAGTGACCTGAAGATGGAGGCTTCCTGTCTTTATATTTCAGATCAACAAGTCTGTCCAGCTCAGGGCTCAGATAATATGAAAATTGACTTGTCACTGGAAGCTGTATGTTGTAAGTGTGGGGTGAAACATGGGGGACTCAGGGGCGGTTCTAGGGGGGGGCCAACAGGGGCCAGTGCCCCCGTAACTCTGAGTCTGGACCCCCCTGTGGCCCCCTGACTGGGAGTCTGCATCAATAACACAATGACAGATTTCTTGCAATTATTTTGTTCTGAAGGGAAAAGCAGAAATACATTGTCTCAGCAGTTTACCACCCAATCAAAATTGCTGAAATTGTAAACACTGCTTTGTCTGAATGAGGGATTTATCCTTTTTTCCAGGTTGTATGTGCCCCCTTACAAAAAAGCCGGCCCCAACCTGGCCCCCCTATTAAAACTGGTCTAGAACCGCCACTGTGGGTACAGACTTCAGACATCATACCAGCATTTTACTACAGTGTTAATATCTATATCTATCTAGGGGCGGCTGTGGCTCAGTGGGTAGAGCGGGTTGACTAGTGATCGGAAGGTCACCGGTTTGAATCCTGGCTACCCCTAGTTGCATGTCGAAGTGTCCTTGAGCAAGATACTGAACCCCAAACTGATGAGCAGTTGGCACCTTGCATGGCAGCCTCCGTCATCAGTGTGTGAATGTGTGAATGTGGCATTTATTGTACAGCGCTTTGGGCTGCCGTTACACTGGAAAAGTGCTATGTCACAGACAGGAAGACACTCTCTTTTTTTTACTTTCACTTTGTCTCCGTCGCTTCCTTTTGTTCCCCCTCCAGCTGTCTTGCTCTTTCAGCATGGTAAAAACAAATAATGTCATCATATGTTTATAGAATTATCTAGAGAAAACAGACGGGGCAGGCAGAAGAAACACAGCTGCCACACAGTTTACAGGCATCCTGTGTGTCCATCCTGTTTGGTGGTTAAGGAAGATGTGGACTGACATGGCTGTTACAGAGTTGTTCTTTGTTTTTTATCGAGTGCAGGAAGAAGAAAAGCTTCTTTAAATAAGATAATCAACTTTATTTGCCCTGTCACAGGATCAGAACAACTGTCATGAACAGTAGAGGACTGAAAAACAACAGTCATTGAGAGACTTTATTGAAAGTCGTTGCAAAATAGCAAACATACAGTATGAAAAGACAAACCACAGTTCATTTTATAACTTTCAGACTCAGTGTGTGTCTTCTATCAGTAAACTCACTTCACTTCACCAACACATGTTGGTGATGGACACTGGTTTGTGACCTCTGTGTGTCTCTCAAGGATGGCAGTGCTGGGTGATATGACCTTAAAATAACGCCACAATATTAGTAGGCTGTATTACTACACACATGTCTTGATGTTATAAAAAATGTCCTCAAAACACATTTATGCAAGGACTGGACAACAAAATGAAGTGTCACATTATTTTTAACTAAATACCTTGATACCAATATTGCATACAAATGCAAAATAACCACAATGAGATATCTCATTAGTAATCATCAGTAATGTGGATATAATGACGACGTGGGTAAAGACAAGTATTAAAACAAGTACAACAGTCTGGTAAGTTCAGAAAATGACATCAAGTAATGTCGCCTTTAAAACCTGGGAAAGACAACACTTATATTATGATATAACAATATCTACAATCTATGATGACATATAGTCTCTTATCACAGTAACAGTATAATATCAATATATTGCAGCCATAAAGGATGCTCATGTTCATATTAGAAGGGGGACCTGATAGTTAAAGTGCTTTGAGTGTAACTTCTCTTTAAAGTCTGTCCAAACACCAAAATGCTTCTCAGTAGTTGGTGGGCCGTACTGTAACCCTGTAATGATAGAATAGGTAACAGATGAGTTAGATAAGAAGATTCATACTGGAGATGGCAGGCCTTAACCTAAAGTGTTACCATGACATCAAATTTATGATGAGCGTGATGTTGATGATGATGTTTGTATTTATACAGAATGTATGAACCTCTTCTGTCCTGCAGTGAAACACTCCCTGAAGTATATCACCACTGCATCTTCTGGACTCCCAGACTTCCCGGATTATAGTGCAGCTGCAGTGGTTGATGAAAATGTGTTGGGCTACTGCGACAACAGCAAATTGATACTTGATCCAAAACAGGACTGGGTGAAAAAAATATTGGAAGATGATCCCCATCAGTTGGAGCATTACAAAGCAGCATGTTTTAAGGGGGAGCAAACTCATTTCAAAGCCACAATCAATAGTTTGAAACAGCGCTTCAACCAAAGTGGAGGTACAGTATGTACTATGTTATATTTCACCTTTTACTTCATGAACTGTTATTTATAAATAAAGAATAAGTTAGTAAGATTTGTATCAGCAATATTTGGAATTGATTTGATCAGCCTCCCTGGGCTGAAAGAGAGTTTCCATCATTCACAGTAAAAAAGATTGAATACTTTATTGACTTATACTGCTTCAGGGGACAACTGGACCACAGAACATCTGACTGGTGTGCACATTTAAACACGAGGATCCAAAAACCTTTAAATCATTTATTGAGTTGGGAATGCTCGATCAGATGGATGAATGACATGATGGATGATTTCTGTACAACAGCAAATATAGATCAATATATTTACATACATGCCTAAACTCAGTGACACAAAAAGTGCATGAGAACAAAGGTAGCTTACATTATTAATGCATCCATGAAGGATGAGTCTTCTGTAATCCTTCACTGTGATTCTCTTATTCAAAACAAAAAGTAAAAACAGTATAAAAATACACAATGATTGTGAATCTAAATATAGTAACGTGGGCTGGTGAAGGGGAAGGTTATGGTTCGCTTAAGTGGTGGTGTCTCCGGTTAGTTCAAGAAGACAGAAGACAACATCTGGGGTTTTCTGCAGGGCACTTTTATTACAATATACAGACCATACCATGCAAGATCTCTGTGGCACTATTTATCTTAGGCATACATGTACAGACGAACACAGGCCACACCTGCTCTTCTTCTTGGTACAGGTTACATTTACGACTAAACAGAAGGAGACGCCACCTAGTAGCACTACATTCAATAACTCTGACTGTTACAACAATGAAAAAGACTGACTAATTTATTGACTTATACTACAATCAGTGGATGACTGGACCACAGAACATCAAATTAAATCAATTTTATTGATTGAGCCCCAAATCACAATTACATTACCTCAATGGGCTTAACACTCTGTACAGTAAACAACATTCTCTGTCCTCAGATTGGAGTGAGAAAAAACTTGCCATGTTGAGAAAAAAACTATTGGGGGGGAATAAAGAAGATAGTAGAAACCTCAGAAAGAGCCACAGAGGAAGGATCCCTCTCCCAGGATGGACAGACGCAATAGATGTTGCGTGTACAGAACAGAACAACAAAATCACAGTTCACAAGTTGCATTGACAGACTATATGATACAAATTATAATATATCTGAAGTGTGTGGATTCAGGAGATGACTGAGCAGGACGAGACAAGTGGAGCCCGAGCCACAGGACCTCCTCTCCACGTGATGATCTGGAAGAGGGCAGGACACACAAGATAATTAGCAGTCAAACAGAAGATCAGAGTAAAGAGGCATCAAGTTTTACAGAAATACAGATATAAGGAGATAGTGAAACAGAGGAAAGAAATGATCCATGGGTATCAATATGTGAGCATTAGGAGCCAGGAGAGGTCGATGGTCACAGGAAGAGGCTACCAATCGAAGTCAAGGACTAATTAAAGACTAAGTCAGAGAAGTACGTTTTGAGTTTTGAGCAGCATTCTGAACCACCTGAAGACTTTTAGTGCTCTCGCGCGGAAGACCTGAAAATAAGGCATTGCAATAATCCAGCCTAGATGGAAATAAGGCATTAGCCAGAATTTCTTCATCAGCCATGGACAAGAAGGACCTAATTTTAGCTATGTTGCACAGGTGGTAAAAAGCATCTGCACATTTAAACACAAGGATCCAAAAACCTTTATATCATTTATTGAGTTGGAAATGCTCGATCAGCTGGATGGATGTATGTCAGGATGGATGATTTCTGTACAACAGCAAATATAGATCAATATATTTGTAAACATGCCAAAACTCAGTGACCCAAAAAGTGCATGAGAACAAAGGTAGCTTACATTATTAATGCCTCCATGAAGGATACATATTCTGTAATCCTTCACTGTGATTCTGTTATTTTATAACAAAAAGTAAATACAGAACAACAATACACAGTAACTGTTAATCTGAATATACTCCGTGAGCCATGTTTTCAGGGTTAAACTTCTCACAGGAGAGGAAGTAGGAATCAAACAACTTCAAATAATACACCACAGTCTGGTGTGAAGGCAGACACACATTATAAATACTGGCTGCATTTAAACATCACTTAAAGGATATAAACAATACATCATCTGGATACATGTACACATAACTTAAAGGATACAACAACAACATATGAGGAATAAATTAGCAGAATAAGTTCAAACAAACTAACATGTGGCAGCTTGGTCTCACACAGAGACACATACAGGACACACCCAGCATATATGTCCTCCTTTTACTAAACTCCTTCCTGCACACAGGTAGGTGAATCTCTTCACCAGTCAAAGCCTCACAGAGCTGACGCTCGACTTGACATTTTTTAATACACAGAATATAACTATTACAGTTCCAACTAGAGAAAACTGTTTTTGTGTTAGTCCCCACTGTAATAGTTTGGACTCAAACCAGCGACGCTGCATCACTGTTCATTGTTGGCATGTTAAACCTTAAAGTGATGAGCTGAGGTGTTTCTTTCTCTGTCTCTGTCTCAGGTGTTCACATTTTACAGAGGGTGACTGGCTGCGAGTGGGATGATGAGACCGGAGAGGTTATTGGTTTTAATCAGTATGGTTATGATGGAGAAGACTTCATGTCAGTTGACCTGAGGACAGAAACATGGATCGCTCCAAAACAACAGGCTGTCCTCACCAAACTGAAATGGGATGCTGACAAAGCTAGAATGAAGTTCAATCAGAATTACCTCACAGTGATTTTCCCTGAGGGGCTGAAGAAGTTTTTGGACTATGGGAGGAGCTTTCTGCTGAGAACAGGTAGAATCACATGACCTGATGTAGTTTAATGGACACAATCATGTTCATACAGTCTGCTCAGACTGAACTGCTGTTGTGTTTTCACTCCAGTCAGTCTGACATTACATTGTTGTCTCTGTCTCTATATTCTGTGGCTGTAAGATTCAATGTTGTCCTAACCAATCAGTAGACACTGACATTTTGGCTGTTCTGAAATTTCTTTCCATTGATGCTCAGACTGTGATAGGCAGAGTACACTTAGCATGAGTTAAGTATGTTTGCTGTCTCAGTGTTTGAAAATACAAATAGTTTCTTTGATCTCTCTCCAGAGCTTCCCTCAGTGTCTCTCCTCCAGAAGACTCCCTCCTCTCCAGTCAGCTGCCTCGCTACAGGTTTCTACCCTCACAGAGCCTCACTCGTCTGGAGGAAAGATGGAGAGGAGCTTCATGAGGAGGTGGACCACGGAGAGATCCTCCCCAACCACGATGGAACCTTCCAGATGAGTGTTGACCTGAACCTTTCATCAGTCACACCTGAAGACTGGACGAGGTACGACTGTGTGTTTCAGCTCTATGGTGTGAAGGAGGACATCATCACCAAACTGGAGAAAGATCGGATCAGAACCAACTGGGGTAAGAGTGAGATCAGAGGGTGCTGAAGGGGAGTGCATGGGAATTCATGCTGGAAAAGTAGAACAGTATAATAATCTAATTGATTGTTTTGATTTGTTCTAACCTGCTTCATCTGCACCAGTCTTAATTTATTGTATTCAACAGTGAAGTCCAGTAACATGAGCGTCCTCGTCACTGCTGCAGTGGTTGTTCTTGCTCTCATTCTCATCGGTGCTGCTGGATTCATCGTTTACAAAAAGAAGAAAGGTGAGAGAGAAAAAGGAAAGATTTCACTACTTTGATTTCAGTCTTTCAGTTGATTTTTTTCATTCAGGTTGCAAAATTAAAACAAGTATCAGAGAAAGTAAATACAGTCAGCACTAAACAGGCTGAGTATAAACAGATACTCAGTCTGAGTGAGTAGAAGAGAGGAATAAAGTGACTAAAGATAATCTGGCATTTACAACTGTGACTGAAATTATTTGTCTTGTTTTGATTTCAGCCATCAGCCCTCCATCTTGTAAGTAAAACTTACTTTGGTTCTATTTCAGCTGATCTGACTCACACTTCATGTTTTAGATTAAAACATGTTTCACATTATTGTACAGATTAACCTTTTCAACAGTGTTTCCTGTATTAATTGTTTATAAAAGTTCAATCCAGGATGTTTGTTTCTGACCTGCAGCTCCTGACAACAGCACAGAGCTCTCTGAGCAGCTGAATCCAGAGACCTGAATGACAAACACACTCAGTGACTCTCCTGGTGACACTTTATTTAGCTTTGCAGAACTAAAAAGCAGTAAAAGAGTATTATAAGCAATGTTTATAAAAGGGAATGATTGAAAAGGTGGTACTGTTCTATGTTCTGGGGCTCTGATAGAGTAAATGGAAGTACTGACCCGTTCTTTGTTCTTTCTGTTACAAATAGTTTGTTTCTAAGGAGTTGTTAATGAATAATTTAAGCTGAAGAGAAATGACCTTCCAACCATTTCATTTGACACGTATGAAATGATCAGACAGGTTACATGTTTGTCTACACATTGCTTAAGCTATTAGCAAGCTGTTGCACAAGAATGGCAAAGGAAGTGCAGTCAACATTTCCCTATGCTAACATGCTAGTTTGACAGTGATGAGCACCAACAATAGCCATGTTTGTTACGTTACGTTCATCTAACTGTAGAGCCACAACCACTCTCTGTCTGTCTGTCTGTCTGTATTTAGGCTACAGACAGACACATCATCTACTTCACACTCAGGTTTGTTGCTGAGGACTGAAGGAAGTAAACATGAAAACCTGTTTGATCTCATGGGAGCGTCTCTGAGGGGTCTGTCAGCAGTTCAGCAAGCACATCATCAGATCATCTGTGAGGAACAGCTCGTTTGTACAAATACTTTTGCTGATGTTCAGTGTTTTCTTACATGTGAGCGAGACATAAGGTAGTTGTAGGAGAAGCAGCCGAGGCAAACATTGAAAACTTAAAGGCACAGTGTGAAGAATTGGCCATCTTACAAATTCAAACTCAAAACAGCCAGGGGACAGCATATGACCAGAGCAAGGTATTTAGCTAGTTAGCTTAGGTAGCAGTGCAGCTAGCGGTTCAGACTGTGAACTCAGACTGCCAGGGAGTGTTGATGTATGTCTGGGACTTTCTGCTTAGGAAGCTAACAAAACAAATCGATCATAACATCAAATCTGTAATTTCTTCAAATCCTGTTGGTAATTTCATTTAGGTGACTTTTTGAAAACTGTTTCCAACAACAATTCTGACACATTTCATATTTAACTTGGACCCTGATGGTCTGAGGAACCTGTCATGGATTATCATGTAAGGTTCCTCATAACACCAGGGCTGCTATCTATGGTAAGTAGTTAGCTAGTTGAACCAGACAGACAATGTAGTTTCAACTGAGCAGTTCCAGTGTAGATATAAGGCCAGTCATACTGCAGAGTTTCTGCTGTTTGTTGTTTGTTTGGCTGAGTGAAGGATTTAAAGGCAGCTTAAAGATGTTGAGGTCAGGGTTAGAGAATAGTGTCTCCTGTCAGAGGGCTCAGTACATTTGTAGTGGACCAGTCTGATACCCACTGCAGTTCAATGATGGTCCAAACATCATTCAACATGAATACTGTGAAACCAACTGTTGGCACATTTTACTGTGTACTGATTGTTGATAAACCTCCGTTCATCTGATTAACCAGGTGAGGAAGGAGATTCAGGAGACGTGATTGCTTACACTGAAGTATTTAATGAAGCTCAATGGAGAAGAACAGGTTCGACAGTACATGTGGTAACAATGTTGTTCTGTGCCAGTTCTGCAGAGACAAACTTCCTGTCTGTGATTATTTAACCTGCCACACAATACTCTGTGGAAATGTGCTTACCTGAGTCATGTTGTTATTGTTGGGAGAATATGGAGTTTGAGCCAAATATACCGAAATCCTTTACAGGGATGAACATGAATGAATGTCAGAGTCAAATGTATTGTTCTTTCGTTCTGTGCTGATGTTTGTTTATTCAATAAAATCCTCAAAGTTAAAAAGTTTGTCTCTTTTTCTTCATCCACATGCTCCTTTGTGACTGTAGTTGCAATTACCTGAACATTCAGTATTCTCACAGAGGATTTGGATGAGAAGATTGATATCAATGTTCACTCTGAGCAGAGTTAGCTCCCAGACAAGGTTAGCTTAGCTTAGCATGAACATTGAAGTTGTTTGAACTGAACTTTTTCACTTTAAAAGAACAGCTTCAGAATCATTTTGATGGTACAGTGTCTTGTAACAGATGAATGTTGTCTCTGTCACTTGTTTCTGCATGATGTAACTTCAGTAAGAGTGTCAGATCACAGTGTTGTATACACGTTTACTTTAACATTCAAGTTTTCAACACACAACATTGTTCTGATGTAATGACTTTAGTTTGTAGTTAGCACCCACATTACATCTGACAGACTGTTACAGACCTGAGATCTGTGTTTATAATAGTGGTGTTGCACTCAGAAGCCTTCAGCATGTCAGAACAAATCTGTAATTCTTTGCCTGCGAGGTGATCAGAGGATCCATTTTGAAAGAAAGTGAAACAAATGATGACGTAGAAAACTGAGAGACTCAAAGTGAAATACATGATGAAACATGTTCATTCACTGTAGTGAGCTGGGAGTAAAAAACATTAAATGTACGAGCAACATTCAGCAATAATGAAATCACCCAAAGAGTAAAAAGAAAAAATACATATAAAGACATGTTTTTTCCCATTAGAGCTCTGCCCACTTCAAACATGCAGCACGAGATTCTGGAGAAACATAGTTGATTGTTGAGTCTCATTCCCAGGTCATCAAATACCAGAGCTTTGGGTCGGGCAGCTGTGAAACTCTCAGCCTCTATTTCATACATGTCTTTGCTGCCATCTAACGGCTGTTTAGAGGTATTATATACAGTATTACAAACAGGGCTGTGACACTTGTATTGTGGAGCCTGATTCCCTTTCAAGTGGATAAAATAAATATCTCACACACACTGGGTACTTTAAGGACTCCAGGTTTGACTGGTTCTGTCCAAACTGAAACCTTTGTAGAATATATGTGCTCTGTGGTATTTCTGTCTACTTTGCTTCAGTTGAAGTCGAGGAGCTGCTGAATGATTTCAGTGGCATCTCTGTGCAAAGGATCATCGTTATCATGGCATTTTTTTTTTTAACCCTGCGATATATATGAAAAAATACAGGAATTTTCATCAGATGACCTGAATAGCACTTTATGTTATGCCATGAGGTATCTGGATGGCAACACATTCGTATCTTTGATTTTACCTAGATTAGATTGAACAATGACTAATTGTTGCTCCTTATGTGAGTTAAGGAATGCAGACAGAGTGAGGCTCACAGCTCCAGGGGTCCTAGAGTAGTTTTTCAACTGTGTGAGTGCTAAAGGTTAGCAGATGGCAGGCCATCATAAATTACTAAAACCTGAGTTTGACCTCCCACGGCAAATGATGGCAGATGCCTAAACATATCTGTTCACGTAGGAGGACAGGGAACTCATTTGGGTCATTTTGGAAAGAAGACATAAGGTGGGCCGCAGCCAAGTTAGATGAGTTATGGGGGAGACAGGTCAACTCCTCTTTTAGTCTACTGGATAATTTACTAAAGTGACCAATTATGAGAAGTGAGTGTGAACTGGAAAAGGGACTCTAAAAACCCTTGCATAGGAAGAGAAGGAAGAGTGGATACTTGTAGAATTCCTAAGATCAAAGGTTTGAGTTCTGATAGGGCAGAGGGCGAAGCATTTTGGCATTGCTTTTCCATAGATTTAAGAATATTAGAGAGCGCTTCTGATTAGGACGCAGGGCTTGAGATCTGTTTCAATAAAGATTGCTCTATCATTCCGCCCAGCCTTGCCTCCGCAGAATTCTTTTATCAACATACTACTCGCCGACACCTTTGATGAAGAGAGCCCAGAAACCACAGCTGCACTGCTGCTATCTTGTGGACAATTAACCTGCACTGATCTTACCTCTTTTTGATGTACTGAGCTGTGTGGTACCGACGTAAATGGTCAAACAAATTAGTTGTGTTACCTCTCCATGTGGCAATAGATGCCACAACGAGATGTAACAAGAGGTATCATCCTTTTTGTAGCCGAAATAATTCCAGATAACTGACGTTTTTCTTTTTGGCACCAAGTCTTCCTTTTCTGCGATTTCTCTTATTGTTGCTCATTTTTCAATGCTGTTACCAGCGACTCACACCATGTGCAGGGGCGCAGTCTGCTTCGGCACACTGAATAAGAACTAATGTGATTGGTGAATCGCTGTGCTTGAACAGTGTTTTTCAGGTACCCTTGAAATTACCTCCTACATTGCAGGCCCTGCGATATGACTATTGCGCACACATACATCGCGATGACAATGCTCAATCGATATATCTTGCAGCTCTAAAACAAAAGTCCTGAAATTTAACGTCTTTTTGTCTTGTTGGCTAATGTTTTAGCAAGTACTGATCAGGCCTGTGGCGTGCACAGACCTTTTGAAGGGCAGGGGCGAAAAGAAAAAAAATGGCACATACCAGGAGGGCACTTTAGCATGTGTTTTTGCCACCCAAGAGGGCAGTTTATCACGTTTTAACCAGCCAAGGGGGCAGTTTAGTGTGTTTTTCCAACCAAGAGGACACTTCAGCTTGGGTTTTTTTAACAACCGTGCACACCACTGACACAGAAGCTATATCTGTGTTTAAGCCATTTCTATTACTGTTGTATGTTGCTTGTACATTTAATTTGTGTTAACTGTCGGCTCAAATCATTACTGTGAATAAAGATGTTTCAACATGTATCTCACTCTGAGTCTCTCAGTCTCTGTTTGTTTCTCTTTCTGTCTAAACGTATCTTATGACCTCCTCACAGGTGAAGCATTACAGGACATCAGTCAGTCAGCTGCTTAGTTGTCAGAAGGCTTCTTTAACAGTGATACTGGCTCGCTGTCTAATCTCTAACTTCAGTGTTCATGCTAAGCTAAGCTAATGTTGTCTCTGGACTCCCTTCCTCAAAAGGTGTCGGCATGTAGTTTGCTGATAAAAGAAATCTGCGGAGGCCAGGCTGGGTGGAATAATAGAGCAATCTTTATTTAAACAGATCTCAGTGCCCGCATCCGAACAGAGTGCGGCCACATGTCTGGTGGTCTCAAACCTATGGCACAGTAATTCCAAACGCTTCGCCCTTGCCCTATCAGGAATCCTATTGCCTTCGATCTTAGGAATTCTACCAATTACCACCCACCTTTCTCTGGTGTGTGGGCCTTTTTAGAGTCTATTGTCCATCAATGCCTACTTCTCCTAATTGGTCACTTTGATAGATTAAAAGTTCATCTATCCAATGGGAAAGAAAAGAAGGATGGGTCTGCCTCACACCCCCTATGAAATAACTCTTGTGTGTGTTACTTAATCTTGCTGATGTCAGCTAAAGTAGATGTAGTGTAAACTAACCATAGTAGGTAGATAGTGGTCAGTATAAAATAACCACAGTTAGTAAATAGTGACTAATGGTAACTGATAATAACTGTTATTATGATAAAAGTAAGAAACAAGGGGTAACAAGTGTGAAAGAGTTGCTGAAACATACTACTGGGCACCAGCTGACTGAAAAGTGCATCTACTGTTTAAAGCTGCTATAGTCAGATGATGTCAAGTGTTAAAACTTTACCACAAATCTAAGAATTACATCATATAACCAAATATGTAACACTTTTATTATGTTTAAAAATGCAGTGCCAAGAGTGGTCAGATATAATGGGATATATCAAGGAGGGGAGTGAATTATCAAAAAACCTGAAGGCCTCAAGGCCAGAGTTTCTAAGAGCCGGTGATAGCGGCACAGAGAAAGCCCCAATGTAAAAAAACAAAGCGAGGCGAGGTGCAACTGGTCGACATGCAGTTCTGCACGTACGCCAATCTTCGCCCAAGCGCAGAAGGTAATACAGGTTTTTCCACTAGAGGTACTGGGATTTTCCATAAGAAATATGGTATTTTTCCATAGAGAAATAACAGTGTCAGCAGAAATTAAGAAGAATAATGATTGGTTGAGGCCATGTTGTCCGAACGGACGCACCCACTTTTCTGTGTTTAAAAGAGGATGTTCGGGGCTTTGAGCCTCGGGTCAGTTTGGTTTTTTCACGGATTTTGTCTGTGTCTGATCCCGCTCTTTTTTGCCGGCAAATAAAGTTCTATTGCACTCAGCCTTGAAGACTCCTGGTGACTTTTTGATCTTTGAAATCTTTTGGACCAACCGAGAAAAGAGAAGTCATTTTACGACATAGACAGGATGGTCTCTCTATACTTAGATGACAATGTATATGTTAAGTCAGCTCCAAACCTCTAGTGTGGGCCTCTTCCTGTAGCTTATGTCTGATGCCCACCTCAGAGCTGATCAAGGCTCCTGGTCATGGGGACCCTTGCACTGTCGCATTCTCACAGTTGTCTAAAGGGGAACATCTGGTCCTGTCCCATCCTGTCTTCTCCCTATTCACTATTGTCTGAGAACCCAGGATGTGAAAGAAACACACAGACACTACACTAACCTTGTCTGGGAGCTAACTCTGCTCAGAGTTCACATTGATATCAATCTCCTCATTCAAATCCTCTGTGAGAATACTGAATGTTCAGGTAATATATTGAAGTGTCGTCACAAATGAGCCTGTGGACCAAACTTTTTAAAATAAGAGGATTTTACTGAAAAGACAAACATAAGCACAAAAACAAAGAACTATACATTTTAGTTTAACATTCATTAATGTTCATCAGTGTAAAGAAATGTACATGTTTAGTCTCATAAGTTCATAGTTGTAAATGTGTCGATATACATCTCCCACTCTGCTCACCGCTCATATGAGAGACGCACTGGCTCCATGATAGACCAAACTCCAAACACCGCTTAAAGTCTTACTATATAATTACTATACTCGTTTTCTATAAACTGATCAATGTACAAGTTGTAAAGTTAGAGTTAGAATAGTTTGTAACTAAAGTCTGGTCACACGCTGTCCCCTGATTGTTTTGAGTATAATTCAACAGAAAACAACAATCAATAAAAAAACCAATCAGAGTCATAGAACATAGAACAGTCCTTATTATATAATATTACTTATAATGCAAGAAGCATTTCTGTCTTTTAGTTCTGCAAATCTACATAAAGTGTCACCAGGAGAGTCACTGAGTGTGTTTGTCATTCATGTCTCTGGATTCAGTCGCTCAGGGAGCTCAACACCGTTGTCAGGAGCTGCTAAACAATAAATACAGGAAACAGTGTTGAAAAGGTTAATCTGAACAATAATGTCAAACATTTCTAATCTAAAACATGAAGTGTGAGTCAGATCAGCTGAAATAGAACCAAAGTAAGTTTTACTGACAAGATGGAGGGCTGATGGCTGAAATCAAAACAAGACAAATAATTTCAGTCACAGTTGTAAATGCCAGATTATCTTTAGTCATTTTATTCCTCTCTTCTACTCACTCAGACTGAGTATCTGTTTATACTCAGTCTGTTTAGTGCTGACTGTATTTACTTTCTCTAATGTTTGTTTTGATTCTGCAACCTGAATAAAATAAATCAACTGAAAGACTGAAATCAAAGTAGTGAAATCTTTCCTTTTTCTCTCTCACCTTTCTTCTTGTTGTAAACGATGAATCCAGCAGCACTGATGAGAATGAGAGCAAGAACAACCACTGCAGCAGTGACGAGGACGGTCATGTTACTGGGCTTCACTGTTGAATACAATAATAGTTTATTATTACTGTTTTTGTTGTTGTTCCCATGCACTCCCCTTCAGCACCCTCTGATCTCACTCTTACCTTCGTTGGTTCTGATCCGATCTTTCTCCAGTTTGGTGACGATGTCCTCCTTCACACCAAAGAGCTGAAACACACAGTCGTACCTCGTCCAGTCTTCAGGTGTGACTGATGAAAGTTTCAGGTCAACACTCATCTGGAAGGTTCCATCGTGGTTGGGGAGGATCTCTCCGTGGTCCACCTCCTCATGAAGCTCCTCTCCATCTTTCCTCCAGACGAGTGAGGCTCTGTGAGGGTAGAAACCTGTAGCGAGGCAGCTGACTGGAGAGGAGGGAGTCTTCTGGAGGAGAGACACTGAGGGAAGCTCTGGAGAGTAAAGAGAGAGATATTAAAGAGGAGAGAGAGGAAAAGAAACAAGGTAAAAGAGAGATGAAGAAATTACATTTGGAATCAATAACAGAAGGTGTGAGAGTGATTTCAAGCAAATGTTGAACAAATGTATTAGATGCATCTTTGTTGCAATACTATGTTTGTTGGCACATCACTGCTGCAAACTGCTGATCAGGGGAATAGTGTGAAACCAGCAGCATGATGTAAATCATGTCGACCATGTGCTTGTAACAGGTTGTAATAGTGACGGCTGACTAAATATTGGCTATTAACAGTTCATCAGAACTGAAGAAGCCTCTTGGATGTGAGGTGAAACGTCTACAAGAAAATGAAACAAGTCCAGACTTGTGATAACTGTTTAGCAGCTTTACAGTCTGAGCTTTGATGGTGAGTGATGTCACACAAAGATGTCTGTGATTGGTCAGGACTAAAACAAATGTAACCTCTAGCAAAAAAGCTGATGTCAGACAGGTTGGATTAATAATACAATGACAGTTCAGTCTGAGCAGCCTATATGAAGATCACTGTGTCTAATAAACTACATCAGGTCAGGTGATCCTACCTGTTCTCAGCAGAATGCTCCTCCCATATTTCACATACTGCCTCAGGTGCTCTGGAAAAATCTGAGTTAAAACACTCTTAATTTTTTTTCCTAAACCTTTATGGCTGTTTAGTAACATTGTGGCAATGACAGCCTCAGGTCTTAGAGCTTTCCATGTAAATGTATTCGGATCAAATTCCTCAAAGTCTTCTCCATCATAACCAAACTGAGAGAAACCTTTGACCTCTTCAGTCTCATCATCCCACTCACAGCCTCAGAGACAGAGACAGAGACTGTAATTAACACTGATTCACAGATGAAACATTTCATGCGATCATGAATCAGATTATTGTCAGTAGTTTGTGTTTAACAGCTTCAGCAACAAGTCTAACTAGCAGCTGATTGATGTTGACATGATGAATGACAGGTAGTGGCTGGACCACTGAAGACAAACTGATATGATGGTTTACTTTACATGAATCTCTATTTCAGGTTATGTGTAAAATGATGTTAGAGTTTGAACTGATTGGTATCTTGAGGCCCTGGGTCACTTTACAACTAAGATGCAGAACAGTAAAAAGTTAAACAGGCTATAACATGTTACATACTGTACCTCCACTTTGGTTGTAGAGACTCCTCAACATGTTTGTGTAGGATTTTAAGTTTGGCAACAAATGGAGACATTCTTGTCTGTACCACTCGAACTGCTCAGGATTCTCTGTGAAGAATGATTTAGCAATGTCCTGTTTTACTTCCACCCGTTTGTTGCTGTCACAGTACCCCAACAGTTGTTCATCAACCTCCAGTGTCACCATAACCTCTGGGATGTTTGGGATTCCAGTTGATGAAGTAATGAAAAACTTCAGGGAGTGTAGCACTGCAGGACAAACAAAGGAGCTTATAAATAACACTTACCATAAATATGATGCTATGTGAAAATATAAATATGATATGAAGTGTGTGCGTCTGCTGCGAAGGATCAAAATGCAAAAGTTTTAAATGTAAATTGCAGAACAAACAGCCTCCATTCAGTCTGAACACACACTCATCATCACCACTCAGAAATATGATGAAGTCAGTTTGATTCAGTTAAAACAGTCTGATCAAGTTGATACAGGCACGTAGTCAGTAATGGGCCAAGTTTAGTCAGAATGTATTTTACCACATGAAATACAAAAATTAATCTAATGAACACATGGCTTTGTAACTTTACTGTTACAACAATGAACCGTGATGTTGTGGACTATTCATTCATCCAGAGGAATCAGGACCATCTAACAGTTCTTTTGGATATTGTACTGTTGTGTGTCAAGCAGAACATCCCCATACGTGGACACAGGGGAAAATACAGATGCTCTCAGTAAAGACAACTTTATCGAGCAGTTTAAGTTTATGTGAAAATATGATCCAAGGATCCAAAATCATCTCTGTGTGTTAGATTTAGTTTAGACGGCGTCTCCGTTGTGTCAGGAAACAAGGGAGGTGTCTATGTGATTCTGAAACAATCTTTTTATTGGAGCTGTGAACGTCCACTTTAACTCTAACAGACTGAATTTGGTGTCTCTCAGCACATTAACACATTCTTTGATACAGTGAACAACATGCACGGTTTCATGAGAGGCAGCAGTAGACATGCAGGTTTGTGGAAGTGCAAAAAGAGCTCCATCCAGGACACCGTGCTTGGAACGTGAGCAATCTGTGGACAAACGCTGGAGCTTCGAATCTGGAGCAGTGAGCAGAATACTGGCGTTACTCAATGTAATATTAGAAGTGTTTGCAGAGTGTGTTTAAAGGGAGAATAATTGAAGTTGAATGATTTTGAAACACAGGGTTTACAAAGCCCAACGTGATCAGTTTCAGAGTGCATTGACCTAATTGAGGGACAGCTGACAGAGCTGGACTCTTGTTTGCTGGAGGACAGTACAGTCCAAGACATTTACACAGAAGGACTCTGTGGACCCGTGTGATCACTATCTCATCTCAGTTGAGGATGCTGAATTGAACTGAACTGTCATGATGGCATCATGGCAGCCCTTCTTTTTCCTCTGGTGTCATTGTCTGTTTTCCCCTGTGTGTGATCCTGCATGTCTGTCCCCTGCTCTGTGTCTGTCTCTCTGAGTTGGTGGGCGTGGCTATCTCCATGCAGGTTGCAGTCAGGTGGGAATCATCAGCACTGATCACCTCCCCTCCCCCCAGTATAAGAAGACCGGCTTGAGATTCACTCATCGCCAGATTGTTCAGTCAGCTAGAGCGGTATTTTGTTGAGATCCTGGCTCCTTTAAGTCTGTTGGTTTTTTCTAGTGACCTTAGCTTGTGAAGCTAACCCTCTCCTGTGTTCTTTTGTCACAGTTAGCCTTTTGCGCTCAACCCTCTCCACCTGCATGCCTGCTTGCTCATCACCTGCCTGCCCTGTCCTGAAGGATTTGTTTCTTCACACCGAGGACGCCATCACCACGTAGAAAGACGCCACTCTATTTCACTGGGGCATGCTCTGGAGAGCTCACCACCAACCACCACTGGGACCCCGGACACACCACCCCTCCTCGACCCTCGTGAACTAAGCCCTGGTGATTCTGTTGCACATTAAATCACTTTCACCTTGACTCTTTGTTGTCGTGTCTTGCTCTTGGGTCCAGTTTCCACCGTGCATCGTTCACAACATGAACAGTTATAAAGTGCAATAAAGTGGTTAATGAACAGTGTTGTGTGCTGTGGACTGTGACGTTTAAAGTGTTTAAAGGTTTAAAATGTGATCTTACCTGGTGATGAAACGTGACAGAAGAGGAGCAACAACAATAACGTTCTCATCTTGATTTGATGAAGACGAGTGAGTGAAGGATCGAGCTGGATCAGCTGTTTCCTGTTAGTTATCCTGGCAGAGGGAGGAGAGAGAGTTTCTGTCCTGAGAAGATACATAGTCCAAACCACCTCAAAGTGATCCAGTCCTCACCAACACCCCTCACATTAAGTAAAGTGTTAACAGTGAATACTAGTTTATTCAGCAACGTGGTTACCTTAAAATAGACCCGACCACAGAACGAGGGGATCAGCTTTACCAGTGAACTCCCTCACTTCCTTCCTTTTTCACATAACTATGGGGATTTAAAACAAACAGATCAAAACAGTTTGGAGTCAGAAATTGGGTCAGACTGAAGAGTTTTCTTTTTCTAAGCCTGTCTTTGAGTTCAAGTGAGCGACATTTGACGGTAAGACTTGAATTCATGCTGGTATCTTGATGAACCATACATCAATAATTATCTAATTTTACACATTAACCATGATGATAAAGATACAGAAAAACATCATACTGTCAATATTTTAGAGACTCCTCAGTTTTGCACTAATCATGTTTAATAGAAGCTCGTGTCAAGTTGAGCTCCTCCACAGGTCACAATCTGAGTTTTGTGGTTAAACTGTGTGATGGTAGAATCAGCTGAATTGAGACACTTTTTGGTGAATGATTCTAAAGAGCATCTAATAATCTCTGCATGAGATCTAATGATTTTATTCTAATGATACTTTATTCATTCCCATTGGTCACTTAAATATCCATTTAATGTAGAAATGTGACAAAGTAATTCCTCTATAGTTGGAGTAAGAACACCTTCAGGTGTGACCTATTATCAGCTCCTTTAAACGGCACTAAGGGCTGTAGCTGTACGTAATGACTGTGCCTCATGATACAAGTTGTTAGAGAACATTGTCAATGCACAATTTAGGTGAAAGCAAGTTTTTTTTCCAGGGACTGTACTGATTCACCCCCCTCCCCACCACATATACATTCTGTACAGTCACTCATTCAGTGAGTCTGAACTAGAGAGAGGTGGATGAAGCCTTATGGAGCTTTTGGGCTTCAAACTCTGCAGCATATTGACATCTGGTGGCTTGTAAAGATACAGCAGCCCTTCATGACTGGAGTCTCAGCACCACAACACCCTGTGATCTGAACAGATTGTGTGTTATCATCAAATCTGTCATACTGTTGCATTACATGTAGATAGTATTGTGCAATATGTTACAGTAAAATAATGAACAAATGTCCTGTGCCTGTGAAAAATTGCTGACATGAAATTTGAATGTGACTTATTGGTGTAGTTGAGGCTTTTGTCACTGTTGGCTCATCATGTGTTTGTTTATTTTGTTTATTTGTTAGGATCCCCATTAGCTGCGCTCTAGAACGCCGCTAGTCTTCCTGGGGTCCACATTTAAAACCAGTACATTTAAGCATAAATCTGCAATCTCAACATGAAAGACAAGACAAGTCAACAAAATCTTACATTAAATCTGTACATCTACATGTTCTAGCTCCGTCTTGAGTGACCAGCGCTCATTACAACAAACGTGTTTTTTGCACAAAGAAAGAAATATATTTGTGTATAACATTTGCCAAATTAACAAGCAGGCTCAAACATTAAAGAATGTGTTGTATACAGCTTTTCACAAAATGTATACAGTTTTCTCAACGCAACATGATTCAAAATTAGGCTTTTTTAAAGGGAGTCCGGCGACTCTCTGCTTTCTTCTGTCGCCAAGAAGTGACAGACTTTTACAGCGATGGTGACACTTTTTACAAAGAAATAAATGTCTTAATGTTTTCATGCCGAATTCACAAGAAGGCATCATGGATTTAAAATGTGCTGCAGCCGTTTCATAGAGTTTGTTAAGTTTCTCCTCATGATGCAACAACTCCTAAAATCACTGGATTTGTAAGGGAGTCTGCCATGTTACTAGTGACTTCACACACTTATACTGTACATAAACACACACACACACACACACACAGCAGCCTGTGTAAAGTAGATCACAACAACAGCTTTTTAATATGAATATGAAAAGTTATGACAGAGAGCGACATGGTATATATAATATGGACATGCACAATTCTGTTCAGTCAAAATTTATTGATGTTGAATGTGTTTTGAATTGGCAAAATCTGACACTGCACTTCCTTCAGTTCTCAGCAACAAACCTGCCAAGTGTGAAGTAGAGTAACATATTAACAATTATAAGATTACTGTCACTTAACTGAATATTTAAATATTGTATATAATGACTGTGACATACTTAATTTCCAAGTGTTATTATCTTAATTAAGTGACAAACACATGTAACAGAACATTTATCAACATTCATGCTCATACGAGAGACGCACTGGCTCCATGATGGACCAAACTCCATATTCTCCATCTATAGAATGGTGCAGCAATAAACTGTTTTTTGACGCTAACCCTGAAGTTAGCATCACCCTGGTTCCCTTCACAAGAAGTCTATGGGATTTTTTAATTAGATCGTAGAAAGAAACACAGAAAACAAAGTTTATGATTCTTACATGTTTTGTTCATCAAGATAATCTTCACAGACAAAAACAACTTTTGTGACTTTTAAAGCCTACGTTACATCTCTGTTAGTAAAAATCGAATGTTTGGCTTTAAACAGACGACATCACGGTCACATGACTTAAACGTCACCACCGCTTGATGTCTTACTACAAAAATACTATACACGTTTTCTATAAACTGATCAATGTACAAGTTTTAAAGTTAGAGTTAGAATAGTTTGTAACTAAAGTCGGCCTGTAAAGTAGTGAGTTTTTATCAAACACTTAAACGTATAGCATATAGTCCGGCTCCTCTGCACTTCATTTTCTCCAAATCCAGCTTTTCAAAAAGAGTAGCTGAAGAGGCCCGATGTAGCCGGTCTGATCACTTCATACTGGTCGAGTGAAATGGTTGGATTGTCATCTCTTTCTAGCTTAAATTGTTCGTTAACAACTCCTTAAAAAACAAACTATTTGTAACAGAAAGAACACAGAACAGGTCAGTACTTCCATTTACTCTACACAGACAACTGACAGCACACCAACAAATCAGGTGTTAGAAGTCCCAAAACCAACTATCTTACATCTCGGTGCTGTATCGTAGGCAACTGGACTTGGTTCAGTACCACGTCTCACCCAAGAGGCTTCTACAGTTCTCACTAACTGGAGGGGAGCTGCAGGCGTTTAAACTCTGTGATGGAGTGTCCTTACAGAGTCATTATTAATTAAACAACCAGTCAGAGCCATAGAACATAGAACAGTCCCACCTTTTCAATCAGTCTTTTTACATGCTACTGCAAGATCTGTCTTATTTTTTGTTAAGTTCTGTTATAGATGAAGTGTCACCAGAAGTGTCTTTGTCATTCAATGGTCTTGATTCAGTGGCTTAGAGGAATCTTCATCTGTGCTGTTGTCAGGAGCTGCTTAACAATAAATAAAGAAAACAAGGTTAATATGCACAATCATTTTAACATTTTCATCTAAAACATGAAGTGTGAGTCAGATCAGCTGAAATAGAACCAAAGTAAGTTTTACTTACAAGATGGAGGGCTGATGGCTGAAATCAAAACAAGACAAATAATTTCAGTCACAGTTGTAAATGCCAGATTATCTTTAGTCACTTTATTCCTCTCTTCTACTCACTCAGACTGAGTATCTGTTTATACTCAGTCTGTTTAGTGCTGACTGTATTTACTTTCTCTGATATTTGTTTTAATTTTGCAACCTGAATAACAGGAATCAACTTAAATACTGAAATCTTTCCTTTTTCTCTCTCACCTTTCTTCTTTTTGTAAACGATGAATCCAGCAGCACCGATGAGAATGAGAGCAAGAACAACCACTGCAGCAGTGACGAGGACGCTCATGTTACTGGGCTTCACTGTTGAATACAATAATAGTTTATTATTACTGTTTTTGTTGTTGTTCCCATGCACTCCCCTTCAGCACCCTCTGATCTCACTCTTACCTTCGTTGGTTCTGATCTGATCTTTCTCCAGTTTGGTGATGATTTCCTCCTTCACACCAGAGAGCTGAAACACACAGTCGTACCTCGTCCAGTCTTCAGGTGTGACTGATGAAAGGTTCAGGTCAACACTCATCTGGAAGGTTCCATCGTGGTTGGGGAGGATCTCTCCGTGGTCCACCTCCTCATGAAGCTCCTCTCCATCTTTCCTCCAGACGAGTGAGGCTCTGTGAGGGTAGAAACCTGTAGCGAGGCAGCTGACTGGAGAGGAGGGAGTCTTCTGGAGGAGAGACACTGAGGGAAGATCTGGAGAGGAAAGAGAGAGATATTCTGTTCTTATGATTCACAGTCAGGTCGTCAATCACAGTGTCAATGTTCAGTGGAACTATTTCTATCGTGAAACACTGAAACTGTAAAATCACTTTCCTTAAACTAACTGTGACATCACAGTCTGAGCTTTGATGGTGAGTGATGTCACCCAAAGATGTCTGTGATTGGTCAGGACTAAAACTAATGTAACAACTACAAAAAAAGCTGATGTCAGACAGGTTGGATTAATAATACAATGACAGTTCAGTCTGAGCAGCCTATATGAAGATCACTGTGTCTAATAAACTACATCAGGTCAGGTGATCCTACCTGTTCTCAGCAGAACGCTCCTCCCATAGTCCACGTACTTCTTCAGCTCTTCTGGATAAATCTGAGTCAGAACAGTCTTAAAGTTTTCTCTTAAGTATGTATTTTTGTACCACATCCTTGAGATGTTGACAGCCTCAGGTCTTAGAGGGATCCATGTAAATGTATTCAGATCCAATTCCAAGAGGTCTTCTCCATCATAACCAAACTGAGAGAAACCTTTGACCTCTTCAGTCTCATCATCCCACTTACAGCCCTCCACCTTCTGTAAAACATGGACACCTGAGACAGAGACAGAGACTGTAATTAACACTGATTCACAGATGAAACATTCAGTGGAAAGATGATCTTAAAAACATTGTACATTGTGTGATGACTGCTGGTTATTTAGTCGTGTGTCTTCATGAGTCAGATTAATATCATTAGTTTGTGTTGAACAGCTTCAGCAACAAGTCTAACTAGCAGCTGATTAATGTTGACATGATGAATGACAGGTAGTGGCTGGACCACTGAAGACAAACTGATATGATGGTTTACTTTACATGAATCTCTATTTCAGGTTATGTGTAAAATGATGTTAGAGTTTGAACTGATTGGTATCTTGAGGCCCTGGGTCACTTTACAACTAAGATGCAGAACAGTAAAAAGTTAAACAGGCTATAACATGTTACATACTGTACCTCCACTTTGGTTGTAGAGACTCATCAAACTGTTTGTGCGGGGTTTGAAGTCTGGCAACGCATTGTGGCATTCGTTTGTGTACCACTCCAACTGCTCATCATACTTTATGATGAATAATTTAGCAATGTCCTTTACATCCAGCCTTTTGTTGCTGTCACAGTACCCAATCAGAAGTTCATCAATCTCCAGAGTCGCCACAACCTCTGGGAGGTTTGGGATTCCAGTTGATGAAGTCATGAAATGCTTCATGGAGTGTAGCACTGCAGGACAAACAAAGGAGCTTATAAATAACACTGATCATAAATACAATGCTAAGTAAATATATAAATATGATATGAAGTGAATGTAATGTGCAGAACAAACAGCCTCCATTCAGTATGAACACACACTCATCATCACCATTCAGAAATATGATGAAGACAGTACGATTCAGTTAAAACAGTCTGATCAAGTTGAAACAGGTGTGTCGTCAGTAATGGGCCAAGTTTAGTCAGAATACATTTTATCATAGAAAATTCAAATATTCATGTGATAAACACATTGCTTTGTAACGCTACTGTCACAACAATGAACTGTGATGCCATTGACTATTTATTTATGCAGAGGAATCAGAACCATCTAACAGTTCTTTTGGATATCGTACTGTTTTATGCCAAGCAGGACATCCCCCTACTAATTAACAGTTAAAATGTAAAAAAAAAAAAATAGTTCTTTCGTTTATTCGTTTTCTTTTCCGCTTTGTCCGTGAGGGTCGCGGGATGTTGCCGCTTTTAGTCCCCCTGAGGGGTTGCGGGGCTTACTGGGGCCAAATCCAGTTCTACTCATGGGCGAAGGCCAGGGTACACCCTGAATGAGTCGCCAGCTCATTGCAGGACAAAAAAAAATAGTGTTTTGTTAAATATATTGAGAGACTGTTTGTGTGAGGTTTCACTGTTTGGATTGTGTGTACTTTTCATCAGTACATTATCAATACAACATCGATGTGCATTGATACAATCAGGAAATAGTTTAATTTAATAATTGTGGTAAGGTTTATAATACTGATTATTAGTTAGTCTTCATAAGACATTAGTTAATGATGAACAAATCATGAACAAAACATCAATAAACCTATGCAAATGATTAGTTAGTACTAAATTAACATATCACAAAATGTTGTAAGTCATCTACAACTGATTAGTTAATTATGAAATGAACTAATCATTAGTAAATGTTCACCTAATGATTTGTTATGTAATGAAAGAGGCCTGTTCTTCATCTTTCATAACTAATGTGTAAATGTATTACTGAATCATCTATAAGTCATTTACAAGTGCTGTTGCATCCCCCTAATCTAAAGAGTAAATACCTAAGCATCAGAGAATATGTTCGTATCATGTGCAGTTCTTCCTTACCTGTCACAAATCATCTATATATGTAAGTTATTTCCGAACTTTTCAGCAGCCATCTAATTTCAAATTTCAACTTTTCATGTACCAAGGAGTAGCATACCATTTTAACTGTTCCTCACCAGTTACAAAAACATTCTACAGTCAAATGATGCTTAAAAGTGACAAAAGATTTATTCCAACAATGGAGTAACAAAGACACAAAAAACTGACCTTACATCACAATAAAAATTGGAACACAGTAGCACTGAGTAAACACTTGCTGCCTGGTGTAAGGTGAACCCACACCCATGTCAAACAAACATCCCGCCCCGCCTTTTACTTTCTCTTGATTATGGGGAGAAGCTTTCCATTTCTTTTTAAATGTTCAACCTTTGACAACAGTGTGGGGTCATTGCTTAAAGCATCTGAACACTTCATGATAAAGATCATCAGCTTTTGCCCTCTGGAGTGGCTTAGAGGAGTCCTTCATACTTTGCCCGGGACACAGTGGCAAGCTCTGCAATCGCATCACTGGACACCACTGTGTTTCTGTCCACTCTGACAGCTGCATAGGAAGATCTCAAGTTCTTTCCTCTTCTGAACTCATGTAAGACCTTCTTCTCTCAATAAATCAATATATCTCAATAAAGGAAACTTTCTCAAACAGTTCAAGTTGGTGTGCAAATATGATCCAAGGACCCTAAATCATCTGGAGCAAAAGCTCAGAAACAGAACTTTGATGATTCCATTTGTTCAGGATTAAAGCTGAAGTCCCTGAACCAGGCAGCTATTATATCCTGATGTTTCAAAGTTAAATTGTTGCAGGTTTGTCAGTGTCTCTGTTTGTCATTTTTGCTACTTCTTAGTTTTTCTAAGTCCTTTTTTGTTCAGAGAAAAGATGGCCCACATAACTCTGCGCTGACCCACCCAAAATACAGTTTCTTGCTAGTCCACTGAAAGTGAAACTTAACTCAGAGGAAAGAGTCGAGTGGACTGTGAATTTTGAGGAGTTTAAAGATTTAAAATGTGATCTTACCTGGTGATGAAACACAACAGAAGAGAAGCAACAACAATAACGTTCTCATCTTGATTTGATGAAGACGAGTGAGTGAAGAACCGAGCTGGATCAACTGTTTCCTGTTGTATATCCTGGCAGAGGGAGGAGAGAGTGGATATGGGTGTGTGATTAGTTTTTTTCTCACCTGTGAAGAGCTTTGATTCAGTACATCCTGCAGATCCAGTCATGGGCAGGCCCCAACAGGCCATCCAGGAATTTAGCCCTCCCAGGAGAAATCAGCATTATTATAACTTTAATCAATTTTCTCACTTATTTTTTAATTGCATTTAACTATCCTGCAACATTAGTGTTTGGAATATAGTTTTTTTTGTGGGATGAAACGAAGAAAGAATTGGCTCCCTTCTTTATGATAATATGGTCGAAGTCCTCCCTCTGCTGGTGATCTGACAGACTGAAATGTTTCACCAGCACTAACTTAACATGACTCCAGAAACAGCTGAAAAGCTGCATGATGTAACAAACAGTTGTGTTCATTAGGGGGCCAAGCCCGAGGGGCCTAGGACCAGCGGTGCTAGGAACCCTATTGTAATTGTTAAGATTTTTATTTTTATTTTTCTCCAGCGAAAAGTGGTGCTGCAGGCTAGACCGTGCAAGGGAGGGCGGTGCAATTTGGAGGGCTGGTCCAGACTCCTGCGAATATCTCAGACACAAAAAACTACATATATCCGCCTGCAGGGGGCGCTATAACCTAGGCCAACACGTTTTTCCCTATAACCCCCAAACCGTATGTCGTACATTCAAAAACCTTGTATGTCCAGATTCCCTGACTGGAGCTGAATCACTTTGCGATTAGCCACGCCCACTTCCGGTTCGAAAGTTGTTGTTTTTTTCGCAAAATCGCGAAAACTGGAAAACCTACTTTTTCCAACTCCTCCTTGCGATTTTGTCTGATCTGCGTAAAACTTGGCATATACACTCTTCAGCTAGACCTGATGTAAAGTTATCAAAAGAATTTTGCTCGGTCAAAAAATGCACAAATTATTAACAAACACATTTCTGTGGCTAGCTATAAAAAAGTAAACTGTTTGATATCTCGGTCAAACTAAATGCTGTGAACACCAAATTTGAGAGCCTTGGTTGCCATGACACTGGGAAGCGATGAGCCCAATTTGGCGAATTTTGGCCACTAGGGGGCACTACAAATAATGGGAAGTTTATATCTCTTGAACAGCAACACCGATTTTTACGAAATTTAGTCGGTATGATGTAAGGCCAATCCTGAGGCCATATTTTGAAGGTGGTCATGACTGCTCAATGTGGGCGTGGCTTATTACAAGATAAACAACAAACATTAATTTCAGCCAAACTATTAAGCTGAGAGAAATTTATATGGTACATATAGAATAGGATGCTGCACATTTCGTTTGCTAAATCACCACATATGCAAAAGGAAGTTTATATCTCTTGAACGGCTTCACCGATTTTTACGAAATTTGGTTGGTATGATGTAGGGCCAACCCTGAGGCAATATCTTGAAGGTGGTCATGACTGGTAAATGTAGGCATGCCTTATTACATTATTTCCATTTGGCCCGTGTTTCATTAAAATACTCTCAAATAGCTTTTCAGTAATTTGTCATTTGTTGCCTATTTTGCTGGAAAAAATAAAATTAAACACCCACAAGAAGTGAAGTGTTCTGAGCTCCCAAAAATAACATTAATACATTACCAGCAACCATTACTGTTCAAACAAACAATGTTAATGTTTCATTTATTGTATGCAATGAGTTTTATTTATGTCAATGATCCAAAAGAGCTCAAAGACACAATGTTGTCCTAACGAACCAAACCGGACCACCACACAGTGAGGCAGCTCAGAGGAGGAGGTTATGGACCATAATGTCCTCCTTCTGCAAATATCTTATATCTCCTAATATCTTTGTCATTGCTGTCTTCAAACATTTCTTTTTGTCTTCATCTAGCTCATATTTTTTGTCAGGAGAGCAAACAGACATTGTGTGTACTTGATAAATATTCACCCCTCAAAATGTATACTTCCCTGGTTCAGTGTTATTCCAATAGAGATCTCTGCGCGGATCTAAACAAAGTTTGGTTCTATTGCATCATTGTCTGTTGCCAGAGCAGCCCAGGTGCAGCTCTCTATTCTCTGCCTCAGTCTTTCAGATTCCACAGAGGCTGAGTTAGTGTTAAAGCACAGGAGCGGCATGAAGTTGTGAGCTTTTACTTGTCAATTAACCGTTTTCTGAAACTGCTGTACACACAGGCTGGCTTGTTTATGTTCCTCTATATAATCTCTGCCTGCTGAGCCCATTGTGCTGTTTTTTGAGTTTAAACAAAAAAGTTGTGAAGTTATTACTTTTGGCTGAATTTCCCTTAATTTATGTTAATTTATGTTTTTTGTTGCTATTTTAGTTGGTGTTTAAAAATGTAATTTATTCTTGTTTTAGTTAAATAATTTGCACATTGCTCTTTTATGTTTTTGTCTATTTCATTAGATTCATGCTATGATTATTGTAACAATAAATCAGAAGTTACTCAGTTCTTGAGTAGCTACTTTGTACTTTTACTTGAGTCATATTATTCTAAAGTAGCAATACTCTTACTAGTCCTCAACAGCGACTGAAAGATCCATGCAAAGGCAGTCTTTCTCTGGGATGAAGAGGAGTTCAGTTTTACTAAGGTTGACTTTGAGGTGATGCGCAGCTGTCCAAGTGGAGATGTCTGTCTGACATTCCGAGATGCGCGTTGCAACGTGGGTGTTGGAGGAGGATGGGGGAAAATAGAGGAAAAATTGGGTGTCGTCTGCATAACAGTGGTAAAAGATTCCATGTGATGTGGTTGCAGAGCCTAGTGATCTAGTGTAAAGTGAAAACAGAAGTGGTCCTAATACTGAGCTTTGAGGGACACCAGTTTCCAGAAAGCAGGGTTTGGACAAGGAGCCATTCCATGTGACCTGAAAGGTGCGATTTGTCAGGTATGATGTGAACCAAGTTAGATCAAATTCAGCGATGCCAAGTTCAGCCAGAGTGGAGAGGAGGATTTGATGGTTGACTGTATAAAACGCAGAAGAAAAGACGAGGAGAATGACGACTGACGAGCGAGACGAGGGTCTGGTGGCAGCGAGTGAATCAGTCACTGTGTGGAGGGCCGTCTCAGTGGAGTGAGCAGTCCTGAAGCCTGACTGATTGGGGTCATGGAGGTCATTTTGAGAAAGATAGCAGGACAGTTGGTTGTAGACGGCACGTTCCAGGGTTTTAAAGAGGAATGAAAGAAGAGATACAGGTCTGTAGTTTGGGAGGTTAGCTGAATGTAGGAGGGGTTTCTTTAGGAGTGGCTTTACTGTGGCTGTCTTGAAAGAAGCTGGAATAAGGTCTGAAGTGAGGGAGGAGTTGATCAGGGTGGTGAGGAATGACAAGATGTCACAGTACCCCATCAGAAGTTCATCAACTTCAGCCCTCACCACAACCTCTGGGATGTTTGAGATTCCAGTTGATGCAGTTATGAAATACTTGACAGAGTGTAGCGCTGCAGGACAAACAAAGGAGCTGATAAATAACACTTATCATAAATATGATTTGAAGTCTGTGTATTCGCTGTGAAGGAGCAAAATGCAAACGTTTTAAATGTAATGTGCAGAACAAACAGCCTCCATTCAGTATGAACACACACTCATCATCACCACTCAGAAATATGATGAAGTCAGTATGATTCACTTAAAACAGTCTGAACAAGTTGAAACAAAAGTACAACTAAACTTGGAGGAAAAGAGTCGAGTGGATTGTGAACTTTAAAGAGCTTAAATGTTTAAAATGTGATCTTACCTGGTGATGAAACGTGACGTGAAGAGAAGCAACAACAAGAACGTTCTCATCTTGAATTGATGTAGATGAGTGAGTGAAGGACCGAGCTGGATCAACTGTTTACTGTTGTTTATCCTCACAGAAGGAGGAGAGAGAGTTCCTGTCCTGAGAAAAAAACACAGTGCAAACCGCCTACAATTGATCTGTAGTCAACAGAGAGGTGCTGGCAGGTGTGGCTTGTCTATATGGACATAAACAAAAATAGCTTGATATGATCTTGGTCTCAGTGGATAGTTAAGATCTCAGAGAATGTGTCCCCATGTACATTTGTATCACCACCTATAACTTATTCTACATCAGACAGTAGATAACACCATGATAACAATGATCCTTTGCACAGAGATGCCACTGAAATCATTCAGCAGCTCCTCGACTTCAACTGAACCAAAGTAGACAGAAATACCACAGAGCACATATATTCTACAAAGGTTTCAGTTTGGACAGAACCAGTCAAACCTGGATTCCTTAAAGGGAATCAGGCTCCACAATACAAGTGTCACAGCCCTGTTTGTAATACTGTATATAATACCACTAAACAGCCGTTGGATGGCAGCAAAGACATGTATGAAATAGAGGCTGAGAGTTTCACTGCTGCCCGACCCAAAGCTCTGGTATTTGATGACCTGGGAATGAGACTCAACAATCAACTATGTTTCTCCAGAATCACGTGCTGCATGTTTGAAGTGGGCAGAGCTCTAATGGGGAAAAAACATTTGATTATATGTATTTTTTCTTTTTACTCTTTGGTTGATTTCATTATTGTTGAATGCTGCTCGTACATTTAATGTTTTTTTTTGCTCCTAACTCACCACAGTAAATGAACATGTTTCATCATGTATTTCACTTTGAGTCTCTCAGTTTTCTACGTCATCATTTGTTTCACTTTCTTTCTAAACAGATCCTCTGACCACCTCGCAGGCAAAGAACAACAGATTTGTTCTGACGAGCTGAAGCTTCTGAGTGCAACACCACTATTAAAAAACACAGATCTCAGGTCTGTAACAATCTGTCAGATGTAATGTGGGTGCTAACTACAAACAAAAGTCATCACGTCATAACAATGTCGTGTGTTGAAAACTTGCTATTAAAGTAAACGTGTATGCAACGCTGTGATTTGACACTCTCACTGAAGTTACATCGTGCAGAAACAAGTGACAGAGACACCATTCATCTGTTACAAGACACTGTATCATCAAACTGATTCTGGAGCTGTTCTTTTG
Source organism: Sparus aurata (assembly GCF_900880675.1). Classification (NCBI taxonomy): domain Eukaryota; kingdom Metazoa; phylum Chordata; class Actinopteri; order Spariformes; family Sparidae; genus Sparus; species Sparus aurata. Next base: position 166,868 of record NC_044189.1, on the reverse strand, counting down.
TTACTGTCAATGTTCATGCTAAGCTAAGCTAACTTTGTCTGGGAGCTAACTCTGCTCAGAGTGAACATTGATATCAATCTTCTCACCCAAAATCCTCTGTGAGAATACTGAATGTTCAGGTAATATAATTAATGCAACTACAGTCACAAAGGAGCATGTGGATGAAGAAAAAGAGACAAACTTTTTAACTTTGAGGACTTTATTGAATAAACAAACATCAGTACAGAAAGAAAGAACAATACATTTGACTCTGACTTTCATTCATGTTCATCCCTGTAAAGGATTTCAGTATATTTAGATAAATATCCTCCACTCTGCTCACCCAGGAGGTTCAGTCACCCTGAGGTCATGCTGAGGTCTCACATTCTGTTCCTCCAACATCCAAACTTCACTATATCTCAGAAGAGAGACACACTGGCTTAAACTCCATATTCTCCCAACAACAACAACATGACTCAGGTAAGCACATTTCCACAGAGTATTCTGTGGCAGGTTAGATAATCACAGACAGGGAAGTTTGTTTCTGCAGAACTGGCACAGAACAACATTGTTACCACATGTACTGTCGAACCTGTTCTCCTCCATCGAGCTTCATTAAATACTTCAGTGTAAGCAATCACGTCTCCTGAATCTCCTTCCTCACCTGGTTAATCAGATGAACGGAAGTTTATCAACAATCAATACACAGTAAAATGTGCCAACAGTTGGTTTCACAGTATTCATGTTGAAAGATGTTTGGACCATCATTGAACTGCAGTGGGTATCAGACTGGTCCACTACAAATGTACTGAGCCCTCTGACAGGAGACACTATTCTCTAACCCTGACCTCAACATCTTTAAGCTGCCTTTAAATCCTTCACTCAGCCAAACAAACAGCAGAAACTCTGCAGTGTGACCCGGCCTTATATCTACACTGGAACTGCTCAATTGAAACTACATTGCCGGGCCCAACTGTTTTCATTGGCAACTTCACATTAATGCCCGCTGAGCATTGCAACCACCATCACTGTCTGTGTGGTTCAACCAGTCTCACCATAGTTAGCAGCCCTGCTGTTATGAAAAACCATTCATGATGATCGAAGACAGTTTCCTCATACCACCAGGGTCCAAGTTAAATGTGCAATGTGTAAGAATTGTTGTTGGAAACATTTTTAAAAAGCGAAATAAAATTACCAACAGGATGTAAAGTAATGACAGATCATGATCTCTTAGTTTAGTTAACTCAATAAAGACACACAGCAACACTCCCTTAGCGGTCTGAGTTTACATTGCAAACTGCTTGCTGCACTGCTGCCTGAGCTAACTAGCTAATGGCAGCTACAGTTAGCAATGGTTAACAGTTACTCTGGTCATATGCTACGCTTGTTTATAGCTTTAGCAGTGAGTAGACAAACATGTAGTCCAGACCTATTCAACTGGTGGCTGGTGGGCCAGATGAGGCCCTTTAACAACCTAATTAAAGCCATTTACTCTCTTTTAGTTCATCAAAACTAAATTAAGTGTCACCAGGAGAGTCACTGAGTGTGTTTGTCATTCGGGTCTCTGGATTCAGCTGCTCAGAGAGCTCTGTGCTGTTGTCAGGAGCTGCAGGTCAGAAACAAACATCCTGGATTGAATTTTTATAAACAATAAATACAGGAAACAGTGTTGAAAAGGTTAATCTGCACAATAATGTGAAACATGTTTTAATCTAAAACATGAAGTGAGTCAGATCAGCTGAAATAGAACCAAAGTAAGTTTTACTGACAAGATGGAGGGCTGATGGCTGAAATCAGAACAAGACAAATAATTTCAGTCACAGTTGTAAATGCCTGATTATCTTTAGTCACTTTATTCCTCTCTTCTACTCACTCAGACTGAGTATCTGTTTATACTCAGTCTGTTTAGTGCTGACTGTTTTTACTTTCTCTTCACCACCCTCTTTAATGTACTGTACTGAAATCTTTCCTTTTTCTCTCTCACCTTTCTTCTTTTTGTAAACGATGAATCCAGCAGCACCGATGAGAATGAGAGCAGGAACAACCACTGCAGCAGTGACGAGGACGGTCATGTTACTGGACTTCACTGTTGAACACAATAATAGTTTATTACTTTTTTTGTTGTTGTTCCCATGCACTCCCCTTCAGCACTCTCTGATCTCACTCTTACCTTCGTTGGTTCTGATCCGATCTTTCTCCAGTTTGATGATGATTTCCTCCTTCACACCAGAGAGCTGAAACACACAGTCGTACCTCGTCCAGTCTTCAGGTGTGACTGATGAAAGGTTCAGGTCAACACTCATCTGGAAGGTTCCATCGTGGTTGGGGAGGATCTCTCCGTGGTCCACCTCCTCATGAAGCTCCTCTCCATCTTTCCTCCAGACGAGTGAGGCTCTGTGAGGGTAGAAACCTGTAGCGAGGCAGCTGACTGGAGAGGAGGGAGTCTTCTGGAAGAGAGACACTGAGGGAAGCTCTGGAGAGGAAAGAGAGAGATATTCTGTTCTTATGATTCACAGTCAGGTCGTCAATCACAGTGTCAATGTTCAGTGGAACTATTTCTATTGTGAAACACTGAAACTGTAAAATCACTTTCCTTAAACTAACTGTGACATCACAGTCTGAGCTTTGATGGTGAGTGATGTCACCCAAAGATGTCTGTGATTGGTCAGGACTAAAACAAATGTAAGCACTACAAAAAAGCTGATGTCAGACAGGTTGGATTAATAATACAATGACAGTTCAGTCTGAGCAGCCTATATGAAGATCACTGTGTCTAATAAACTACATCAGGTCAGGTGATCCTACCTGTTCTCAGCAGAATGCTCCCCCCATATTTCACATACTGCCTCAGTTGTTCAGGAAAAATCTGAGTCAAAAAAATCTTAAATACTTTTCCTAATTCTTTATCAGCATCCCATATCAGTTTGGCGGTGACAGCCTCAGGTCTTAGAGCGATCCATGTCAATGTATTCAAATCCAATTTCAAGAAGTCTTCTCCATCATAAGCAAACTGAACAAAACCTTTGACCTCTCCGGTCTCATCATCCCACTCACAGCCATTCAGCCTCTGTAAAACATGGACACCTGAGACAGAGACAGAGTCTGTAATTAACACTGATTCACAGATGAAATATTTCATGCGATCATGAATCACATTATCATCAGTAGTTTGTGTTTAACAGCTTCAGCAACAAGTCTAACCAGCAGCTGATTAATGTTGACATGATGAATGACAGGTAGTGGCTGGACCACTGAAGACAAACTGATATGATGGTTTACTTTACATGAATCTCTATTTCAGGTTATGTGTAAAATGGTGTTAGAGTTTGAACTGATTGGTATCTTGAGGCCCTGGGTCACTTTACAACTAAGATGCAGAACAGTAAAAAGTTAAACAGTCTATAACATGTTACATACTGTACCTCCACTTTGGTTGTAGAGACTCATCAAAATGTAAATGAAAGCTTTGAAGATAGGTGACAAATGGAGACATTGTTGTCCGTACCACTCCAACAGCTCAGGACGCTCTATTAAGAATTTCTTTGCCCAGTCCTGTTTTATTTCCACCCTTTTGTTGCTGTCACAGGACACCACCAGAAGTTCATCAACTTCAACTGTTGCCATAACCTCTGAGAGGTTTGGGATTCCAGTTGATGCGGTTGTGAAATGCTTCATGGAGTGCAGCACTGCAGGACAAACAAAAGAGCTTATAAATAACACTAATCTTAGAGAAAATATAAATATGATATGAAGTGTGTGTGTTTGCTGCAAAGGATCAAAATGCCAAAAATTTAAATGTAATGTGCAGAACAAACAGCCTCCATTCAGTATGAACACACACTCATCATCACCACTCAGAAATATGATGAAGTCAGCATGATTTAGTTAAAACAGTCTGATCAAGTTGAAGCAAAAGTTAAACTGAACTTGAAGCAAAAGAGTCGAGTGGACTGTGAAGTTTAGAGAGTTTAAAGGTTTAAAATGTGATCTTACCTGGTGATGAAACGTGACAGAAGAGAAGCAGCAACAATAACGTTCTCATCTTGATTTGATGAAGACGAGTGAGTGAAGGACCGAGCTGGATCAAATGTTTCCTGTTATTCATCCTGGCGGAGGGAGGAGAGAGAGTTTCTGTCCTGAGAACAAAAATAGTCCAAGTGCCTCCAAGGTATCCAGTCCTCACCAACACCCCTCACATACACTAGAGTGTTAACATTGAACAAAACAGTAATTATCTTAAAATTGACCCGACCACGGAGCCTGTGGATCAGCTTTTCTAGTGAACTCCCTCACTTCCTTCCCTTTTCACTTAACTATGGTGATTTACAGATCATAAAATCTTCAAGTCAGAGATTGGGTTAGAGAGTGAAAGTGTTTTTTTTCCTAAGCCTGTCTTTGAGTTCGCGTGAGTGACACTTGATGGTAAGCCTTGCATTCATGCTGGTATTTTTTAAAGTGAATTAGTTCTAAATCACCCTCATGAATGAACCATACATCAATAATTGCCTAATTCTGTGCATTAACCATGATGATGATAAAGATCCAGAAAAATAGAAATTCATGGCAAAAAACATCATCCTGTCAATATTTTAGAGACTCCTCAGTTTCGCACTAATCATGTTTAAGAGAAGCTCGTGTCAAGTGAAGCTCCTCCACAGGTCACACCTGAGTTTCTGACCATCAGCATCATTTAATGTTTTGATAATGACAAACATTCAAACATATCAACCTTCAACATCACCTGATCCAACTCAAATCTAATTGTTTCTATTTGGTGTCCGGTGTGGAATGAATGGCCCATATAACAAAGCTTCTGTTTGCACATCTGGGGCCTTTAATAATAATTTATTCAACAGCTGTTTATTTAAAAAATGCTGTATTTTTCAACATTTTGTCATTCTTGTTTCAAATATAATGTTTTGAGATATTGGGGGAGGGTCCAAAGAACAATATTAGTGATGCCGGATGGACTCACTTTCTTATCACATGAAACAGTAGATTCACCCCCCTCCCCACCACAATACATCCTGTACAGTCTCATTCAGTTGAGTCTGAACTAGAGAGAGGCGGATGAAGCCTTATGGAGCTTTTGGGCTTCAAACTCTGCAGCATATTGACATCTGGTGGCTTGTAAAGATACAGCAGCCCTTCATGACTGAAGTCTCAGTCATGAAGGCGACTCTCGGCTTTCTTCTGTCTCCAAGAAGTGACAGGCTTTTAGAGCCACGATGACACTTTTTTTACAAGGAAAGAAACATCTTAATGTTTTGTACTTAATGCTGAATTTAAAAGTAGGCAACAAGGACTTAAAATGTGCCGCAGCTGTTTCACAGAGTTTGTTAAGTCTCTCCTTGTGATGCAACAACTCTAAAAATCACTGGATTTGTAAGGGAGTCTGGCATGTGACTGGTGACTTCAGTTCATTACTTGCTCCATGTCTTTCACCACACACACACACACACACACACACACACACACACACTCAAGCAAGTAACATATTAACAATTATAAGATTACTGTCACTGAACTAAATATTAAAATATTTTATATAATGACTATGACAAATTCGTACAATAAAATAAAGCAGACAGATTTCTAAAAGTCATGTTGAGACAGCTTAAGTGCTTCATAAAAATCTATAGATTCGAGTTTTGATTTCATCATCATTATTATAAAATCACACCATGATCTTTGTTTTTCTTTTTTTACATATATTTAGAGCTGAGGTGTTTCAACATGCTAGACTCTGATGACTGCTGTCCAGTGTGCTGATCCTGGAGCAGATTTTAAAAAATCAAAAAAGTCAACTAAATTTCCTGTTTTTGCTTTGTTGATATTTTTAAGTTGATTTGTACGCATATAGGACACATACAACTTGCAGACGTTGGGTCGGTGAATAGAATGTCTTTCCATACATACATAATTTAGCGTACGACTTTAATGAAGAAATACCTCTAACCAAATGATGTGCACACTTGTTTATTTGCTGTTGGTATTCAAATAGTATCTGTTAAAATAACTCTTAGATAATTTAGAACTGGAAAAGGAGCTCAGAGCCAGCTCAAGGTTAACAAAGTTTAATCTTGTACAAGAGGAGCAATCACAGAGCAACAACACAGGTTTGTTACAGAGGAAAGTCTCAGATTGTGAGGAGAAAAACTTGGTATATATATCTGTCTCTGTGAGTGTGTCTTAAAACTCTATTTCCGAGACAGTTACTGAGTCTGCATGCAAAGAGGAAGTCATGTAAACACAGAAAGTTCAGACAGGGTGAGTGACACAAAGGAAGTTCAGAGAGGGGTGAATACTCATTTCCTTAAACTAGGGTAGAAAAACAAGTTATGTTAAGAGATGCAAGACTTCAATTCAAATGTCCCTATAAGTCAGTACAAAATGTCCATCACTGTATCCAGAGATGATGATTATTGGCACACTTAGGGCTCATTGCGAGGGTTAGCAATTCTTGTAATGTATGAAAATGAGTTGAAAATACAGATTTTAGGATAAATAATATTGTAACAAAATCTGTTTCTGTTTCAAATAAAAAGATTAGATTTGATTTAAACTTTAGAATGGAGTGTCCTTTGATGTCCTTTGATGTTCTAAAATGTTCTAGAATGTTCCAACACTAAGCAGTACTCTGTGGTTATAGCTGTGAACATTTTAAATGACTATTTCTAACAAACTCAGAGACATGAGGAGCCACAAGAGCAACAAGGAGCTGAGCCAAGCTAGCAGCAGTCAAGAGGAGCAGCTGGAAGACACAAGAGTGGACGAGTTGCACGATTTACAGGGAGAATTAGGAAGATCACAACAGACATTCAAATATGTCGTCAGACTGAGAGAGAGAATTTGATTCACAGGGAAAAGAGACTTCTTGAAAAAGTCCAACAGCTTGAACGACTGATTCAGGAGAACAAGGATAAACTCAGACTGGAGTTGATGGCTCAATCCAACATGGGTTTACAGCTCAAGAGCACGTTCAGCTGCTATGACGGACTGCTTCACCACTATGACTCAGACAACCAGGAGACTGCAGAGCTCAAAGCTGAATGTGTCCACCTGAAAGACATCGTCAAGGACGACAATGAGACGACTGAGGAGGAATTAAAGGCCATGGTGAGCGAGAGCATAACCCTGACTGCAAACCTGAAAAAACTTGAGAGGTTTGATGAATCGATGATTTTGTGGTGATGAGACTTAGAGCTCTGATAGCAGGTGATACCTGATAAGAACCAGTAGTTTGAGATCTCTGTGGAAAAGATTCACCAAGCTCTTCGAAACCTGACGAGTGGAGGACAGTGCCTCTGACGATGCTGTCGCAGCTGATAACTACGACTCAGTGGTTATAACTGTCACCTGAGTGGAGCGACCATGTTCTCTGGGTTTCTGTACGGGTTTTCACTGCCTGCTCCAGTTCACCTACTAGCATTTGCTTTAAAAGAATACATAAATAAATAACAAGAAGCAACGTCCATCCTTTATCTTTCAATTTCCAGCCCCGCCACCAACCATTTCCTTCTTCATTGTCTACCCCTCCTTCAACTACTCCAGTAGCTGGAGCAAGAACATGGTGCCAATTCCGCTCTTTACAGAAAAGCATCTTGTTTCTTTTAGGATGACCAACTCTCTCCCTCATCCAATCAGATTTTCTAAAGAGTCAACTGAGAGGATGTAGCTGGGCTCTCTTCATCAAAGGTGTTGGTGTGTAGTTTGATGATAAAAGAACTCTGTGGAGGCCAGGCTGGGTGGAATGATAAAGCAATCTTTATTTAAACAGATCTCAAGCCAGCGTCCGAACCAGATGCGTCCGCCCTCTGGTGTTCTCAAATCTATGGCAAAGCAATGCCAAAATGCTTCGCCCTCTGCCCTTTGAGAAATCCTATCGAGCCTTCGATCTTAGGAAATCTACCAATTACCACCTAAACTTCTCTATCCCGTACGGGCCTTTTTCTTCGAAGTGGTTACTTTTGTGGGTTGAGGGTCCATCTGTCCAATCGCTAGAAATGTGTTGGTCTATCTCCCTGCTCATCTCACATAAATGACTAAATCTGTTACTGTCACTCTTTTGGTCTTGTATCCCGAAATTACCTAAGTGAGGGGTCAAACTCTGTTTTAGTCCTCTATAGTGGACTTGTCTTCTGCTGACCTTTGACACACATACAGCTGAATACTGACTCCAAGGTCCCTTGGAGCTGTGAGCCCCACCATCTAAATTCCTTAACTCACACAAGGTGGAGGAACAGGGTAATTTTGAACTGAGTTGAATTAGAGATCAGAATGTGTTGCAGTTCAGATACCTCAAGAAAAAATTATGTTCTTTAAATTCTTGAAGTTATTCTAAAAATTTAAAGTGTAAGAGTATTTATTTTGTAAACATATTGTGAAGTAAACATGGTGCTGGTAGGTGTGGCTTGTCTACACAGACATACCCAAAAATAGCTCCACAACTATCAGGTGAATTTACATGATCTCAGTGGATAGTTAAGATCTCAGAGAATGTGTCCCCATGTACATTTGTATCACCACCTATAACTTATTCTACATCAGACAGTAGATAACACCATGATAACAATGATCCTTTGCACAGAGATGCCACTGAAATCATTCAGCAGCTCCTCGACTTCAACTGAACCAAAGTAGACAGAAATACCACAGAGCACATATATTCTACAAAGGTCTCAGTTTGGACAGAACCAGTCAAACCTGGATTCCTTCAAGTACCCAGTGTGTGTGTGTGAGATATTTATTTTATCCACTTGAAAGTGAATCAGGCTCCACAATACAAGTGTCACGGCCTTGTTTGTAGTACTGTATATAATACCACTAAACAGCCGTTAGATGGCAGCAAAGACATGTATGAAATAGAGGCTGAGAGTTTCACAGCTGCCCGACCCAAAGCTCTGGTATTTGATGACCTGGGAATGAGACTCAACAATCAACTATGTTTCTCCAGAATCACGTGTTGCATGTTTGAAGTGGGCAGAGCTCTAATGGGGGAAAAACATGTGATGACACATTTCCATGCACCTATCAGGAACAGGCTACAGGTTTTGGGTTGTTTGGTTGCTGTCAATCTCTCAGTCTCAGTTTGTTTCTCTTTCTTTCTAAACGTATCTTATGACCTCCTCACAGGTGAAGCGTTACAGGACATCAGTCAGTCCGCTGTTTAGTTGTCAGAAGGCTCCTTTAACAGAGATACTGGCTCTCTGTTTAATCTCTAACTTCAGTGTTCATGCTAAGCTAAGCTAACCTTGTCTGGGAGCTAACTCTGCTCAGAGTTCACATTGATATCAATCTCCTCATTCAAATCCTCTGTGAGAATACTGAATGTTCAGGTAATATATTGAAGTGTCGTCACAAATGAGCACGTGGACCAAACTTGTTAAAATGTGTGGATTTTATTGAAAAGACAAACATAAGCACAAAAACAAAGAACAACACATTTGAGTTTAACATTCATTCATGTTCATCAGTGTAAAGGTTTAAAGGTAAGGTAAGGTGTAAAGTCGTTATTTGTTCTTACTTTTTCTACTTTGTCTTAATTAACTGAATTTCTCCTCTGGTGATCAATGAAGGATTATCTTGTTTGATCTCTTATAAAACCACATCTACGCAATCCTGATGAAGATTAAGATGAGTTTTTAAGAATTAATTCCTCATAATCATCTGACTTTCTTTTATGTTGACTTCCTCTTTTTTTCCGCCATGTCTTGTGATTGTTACAGACAAACACATGACATTTCTCAGGGATTTAACACAAAGCTACTTCACTTTGCTGTGCAACTTTTGCAAGGATTTTCTTTAAATTTCTGGAATTCATTTGGAAACAATATGGCTCTCTGTCATATAATGTCCATGTTGTTCACCTGGAGGTGTGAATAGTTCATGTCACAGAATTTATAGTTTTGCCGTCTCATTTGAAGTCATCCAGATTGTGTTTGTAAATCAAGTGTCTTCATTCAGTCTCTCAGAGAGCTCAGAGCTGTTGTCAGGAGCTGTAAGGACAAACACAGTTAGTCCATTTATCCTGCACTGACATGCCTTTAAGAAACAACTACAACCTGTTGACATTTCAGTGATGATGGGAAAATGATTATTGAGCTTCAGATCAACAGTTTTATGCCCTGATGATGAGATTGATCCGTTTATGATCAGTTTCCATTTATTTAACTGTATCCTCCAGTTAAGAAATCCTGACACAAGTTCATCGTACACCACATAAAACAAGTTCCACTCACGACATGGAGGGCATCTGGCTGCAACAAGAAGAGGTCTGTCTGTTTGGGACACTGTCTGCCCGTCGAGTGCAGCAGCTGGAGCCATGATGTCGTGCTGGAGACAGGTATCTGTAAAGAGGTGAGCACAACAGTCTCTGATTTCCTCGAGTCCCATTTGTCCATTTTATTGTCCTGTGACCAGACATTACCCAGGAGCAGCCAGACCAAGATGGATGAGCACGGCTCTTATTCTGACTCTCTTCCTCTCTGGGGTGTGAGGCCTGGTCAGGTTGGATGATAGAAAGATGCTATGGGAAGTGTTTGTCTCAAAGTCTGCTGCCAATGACAGTCAATGTACTTCTGCCAAAGGCAATATGTGTCTCAGAACAACAGCTGAATAAGTAACAGTTTGAATGAGCCACCAGCTGCTGCATCTGTATGCACCACCATGGTACTCTTAATGCTAGTTTTTCTATTCAGTCTAGTGAGAGAAGGATCACATGGACGCAAGCCTACAAGACTCTGCTGAGTGGCAGAAGTATGACGAGGAAGTGGGCATAGGGCCGGAAAGCAACAGATGATGAGGATGTGGTGAAGTTTCTATGGACTTCAGCGATAATCCTAGTCAGTATGGTAGCTGAGAAATTTTATGTCAAAGAGGAACAAGGAGCCAGTGTAAATGTACTGTCCCCTCAAAATAACTCAACACAAAGCCATTAATGTCTAAACTGCTATATATATTTGAAGAAGTCCCTTTTGCATTTAAGCACTTTTTCCTAAATGCACCTTGATTTTATTAGCAAAATGTCCGTTTGTGTCATTTGTTGTTCTTATTCATATGTAACTTAGTATACTATACAGCAACAATTTCCATACCATGTCATGTGCACCAGCTGGACTAGAGATGGTTGGTGATGCTCATGCACTCTGCTTTCCCTTTCAGTGTCTGAGCCCTGCACGTTATCTTGTCTCTCTCTTTCTCCTCCTCATCTGGGTGTTGCTCTCCCTCCTCGTATCTTCATCGCTGTGGTGTTCGCCCTCCTCCTCCTCTCCCTGGTTGCCTTTCTCTCTCTCCTTCCACCTCATCTCCTCCTTCTACCTTGCTCACTTCATATGCTACCTTTCCTCTTCATTTCTGTAAGATTCAAAGTAACTTTACCGTGTTTTCCTTGACAGACGTTGAATCAATGTTAGCTTTAACGTTAGCGTTAACTTACTTTACACAGAAGTAACGTCAGACCTAGCTAACATTACATGTATAGTTAGCGAAATAACGTTCTTCAACCTGATTTTTATCATCTCAAAATCAGCATCGAAACTATACTAGCACTGTGCTATCGATATTATTTAATTTCTTGATAGATAGTTAATCAGTTTTTACCTCTTTCCTCCCGTGTCTCCTTTCCTCGTGACTCCTGGCTCCTTCGCTTCGCGCCACTCAGTTTTCCAAACGAAGCCGTCACTTGCTCTGACGTTATTTCGTGCTGCATTCACTGCAGTCGGACATTGGAGATTCGCGCTCGTAGATGTCAAATTGGCCATAACTTTTCTTTGGATTTGTTGCTGCCAGCTGGGGTGGCAGCGGGGGTGGCAAGGCATTCTTTTAGGGTGGCATTTGCCACCCCATGCCACCCCGGTAGATCCGCCCATGGCTCAGACCATACGCTGCACACTGCATCAAATTAGTCTGCATGGCTGTCGTCCCAGAAGGAAGCTGTAGTGTCTGTGTGTGTTGTTTATACATCCTAAGCTCTTATGGACAGGACAGGATGGGACAGGACCAGACGCTTCCCTTAAGTATATGTGGGAAGGTAACAACGTAAAGGTCTCATGTCTTGGATAATAATTTATTAGCCTGTAGTGTGCGTCAGAGAACGGCTACAGGAAGAGGCTCCACACTGAAGCCTGATCAACCTAGAGGTTCAGGGTTTGATTTAACATATACAATTCCATCTAAGTAAAGAGAGACTAGCAGGTCAACTTTAAATAACACCAACATATTTACGTAACCCATTTCCTTGAGACATATTCCAATAGAGATGTTATGCAGTCCCATTCTTCTCCAAACAGGATAGAGGGACCCTCAGTCCCCCAAAAGTGAACAATTAGAGGAAATAGGCGGGGGTTAGCGAACGGACCCTAAAAAGGATCCACACACCAAAGAACGTGGTGGATTTTGGTTGATCTCCTAAGACTGAGGGTTCGAGAGGATTTCAGTTAGAGCAGAGGGCAAAGCATTTGGGACAACACTTTGCCGAAATTTGAGAATACCAGAGAGTGGCCACACTCTGGTTCGGACGCTGGCTAAAAGATCTGTTACAATAAAGATTGCTCTATCATTCCACCAGCCTTGCCTCCGCAGAATTCTTTTATCAACATACTATACACCTTTGGAGGACGACAGCCCATACACTTCAAAGCCTTTTCTAAAGATGATGTTCAAATAACAGTTTGCTGAAGACAAGCAGACTAAGTACATGGATCACTGGAACCATGTCCTGTGGTCTGATGAGACCAAGATAAACTTATTCTGTTCAGATGGTGTCAAGCGTGTGTGGCGGCAACCAGGTGAGGAGTACAAAGATATGTGAGTCTTGCCTCCAGTCAAGCATGGTGGTGGGAGTGTCATGGTCTGGGGCCGCATGAGTGCTGCTGGCACTGTGGAGCTACAGTTCATTGAGGGAACCATGTATGCCAACATGTACTGTGACATACTCATGGGCGGATCTACCGGGGTGGCATGGGGTGGCAAATGCCACCCTAAAAGAAAGCCTTGCCACCCCCACTGCCACCCCAGCTGGCAGCAACAAATCCAAAGAAAAGTTATGGCCAATTTGACATCTACGAGCGCGAATATCCAATGTCCAACTGCAGTGAATGCAGCACGAAATAACGTCAGAGCAAGTGACGGCTTCGTTTGGAAAACTGAGTGGCGCGAAGCAGAGGAGCCAGGAGTCGCGAGGAAAGGAGACACGGGAGGAAAGAGGTAAAAACTGATTAACTATCTATCAAGAAATTAAATAATATCGATAGCACAGTGCTAGTATAGTTGCGATGCTGATTTTGAGATGATAAAAATCAGGTTGAGGAACGTTATTTCGCTAACTATACATGTAATGTTAGCTAGGTCTGACTTACTTCTGTGTAAAGTAAGTTAGCGTTAGGCTACAAAAGCTAATATTGATTCAACGTCTGTCAAGGAAAACACGGTAAAGTTACTTTGAATCTTACAGAAATGAAGAGGAAAGGTAGCATATGAAGTGAGCAAGGTAGAAGGAGGAGATGAGGTGGAAGGAGAGAGAGAAAGGCGACCAGGGAGAGGAGGAGGAGGGCGAACACCACAGCGGTGAAGATACGAGGAGGGAGAGCAACACCGAGATGAGGAGGAGAAAGAGAGAGACAAGATAACGTGCAGGGCTCAGACACTGAAAGGGAAAGCAGAGTGCATGAGCATCACCAACCATCTCTAGTCCAGCTGGTGCACATGACATGGTATGGAAATTGTTGCTGTATAGTATACTAAGTTACATATGAATAAGAACAACAAATGACAAAAACAGACATTTTGCTAATAAAATCAAGGTGCATTTAGGAAAAAGTGCTTAAATGCAAAAGGGACTTCTTCAAATATAAACATATTCATGTTTGCTTGAATATGAATAATTGGGGAAACTTGTAAGTGAAAGTGTGATGAGATGGGGACAGAGTTTTAATATTCTGTGTACAATGTATTTTAGTTCTATTGCTCAGCTTAAATTCCAAAATAAATAAATGAACCTAAAAATACTCTCCCAGGCTAAAATGTTAGTGTGTGTTAACACAGTCTGATGGTTATAACTTATCAATGATGGTTCTAAATTGATTGTGTTTTTACCAGTTATATTATATAATTAGTTCAGATGTAATGCAGTTTTAATGTTTCCTCCCCTCCATCTTCTAGACGTATCCATGTCCAGGTGTGAGGTGCCAGTGCAGCCAAAGCAAGAGAGTTTCCCTGAGTCCCTCCAGGAGCCAGGGGAATCTTCTGCAGCGACTGGTACAAATATCACCCTGGTTAGAAGACTCGCAATCCAAACATGCAGCTTACTGTTTTGCTTGTAGTCATTTTTCCCTCCCCGATGCTCCAAGGACTGTTTTCATCTCATTCAAGGGTTACCGTAACTGGAAAAAAGCTCAAATGAAAGACAGTGGTTTCTGTTTCTGGTCCCAGCTGTGACTTTACTGAGGTTCACCCAGTGTTAGCAGCAGGAGGACGGTTAGCTCACCTCCCAGAGCCTCCAGCTGAATCTGATTTAGGGACCCTCATTAAATTACTTAGCATAAATATGTTAACACAAAATTATTGCAGTTTTTTCGATATCTTCAATGTCATGTGGCCCACTGACTCCAAACCAGCAGTATATAAGCAGTGGTATTTGAAAATAAATTAGATTCAACAAATATGTTTCTGCATTCTGCCCTTTTTTGTAAGTCTCAATCTGTCAAATTTTTTTTCACAAATCTCACCAGGTGTCACTATTTAAAGGGTTATATTTAAATTTTTTCTTCCAAGCTTACAACACATGGATGATAAAATAATAATAATAATAATAATACATTTTATTTGTACAGCGCTTTTACAGCTCTCAAAGACGCTTTACATAAAACCAAAAACAGAGGAAAAATACATAGAGAAATAAATAAAAAGTACATGTAAGGACAAACAAACAATATGCAAGTAACTGTGTGTGTTTGTGATTACAAAAAAAAAAAAAAAAAAAAAAAAAAACTGATGGGGGGCACAAGAAGATAGCTATTATTGCAGGTTAAAAGCAGATTTAAAAAGGTGGGTCTTGAGTAATGATTTGAAGGTGGATGGGTTAGAACAGTCACGGATGTGTTTGGGGAGGGCGTTCCAGAGGGAGGGGGCGGCTATGGAAAAGGCTCTGTCGCCCCAGGTGCGGTGCTTGGTCCTGAGCGGGTGTGAGAGGAGGTTAGCGTCGGATGATCGGAGGTTGCGGGTTGGAGTGTGGTGGTGGAGCAAGTCTGTGAGGTAGGAAGGGGCCTGGTTATGTAGGGCTTTGTGGGTGAGGAGGAGGAGCTTGAAGTTGATTCGATATGGGATAGGGAGCCAGTGTAAGTGTTGTAGAACAGGGGTGATGTGTTCGTGGGAGAGGGTGTGGGTAAGGAGGCGGGCAGCTGAGTTTTGAATGTACTGAAGTTTGTTGAGAACATTGGATGATGAGCCATAGAGGATGCTATTGCAGTAGTCGAGTCGTGAGGTAATGAATGCATGGATGAGAGTTTCGGCGGCAGAGAAGGAGAGTAATGGACGAAGGCGAGCGATGTTCTTGAGGTGAAAGAAGGCAGTTTGGGTGAGGCGGCTGATATGATGTTCAAATGAGAGGTTGTTATCGAAGATGATACCAAGGTTGCGGATGAACGGGGAGGGTGACAGGGTGGTGTTATCAATGCTGAGGGAGAAGTTCTGGGTTGATGTGGCAAGGGATTTTGGGCCGATGAGTATGATTTCAGATTTGTCACAATTCAGTTGAAGGAAGTTAGTTTGCAGCCATGATTTTAGTTCTGTCAGACAGTTGGTGAGGGTGGAGATGGTGGCAGGGGTGATGGATTTTGTAGAAATGTAGATTTGGTTATCATCAGCGTAGCAGTGGAAATGGAGACCATGACGGCGGATGATGGAACCAATGGGGAGTAGGTAGAGGATGAAGAGGAGAGGACCAAGGACCGAGCCCTGGGGGACGCCTTGAGGGAGGGGGACTGTGGAGGAGGAGCAGTTGTTGATGTGGATGAACTGATGTCTGTCGGTGAGGTAAGATTTAAGCCAGGAAAGAGCAGAACCAGTGATGTTGAGTGATGTTTGTAGGCGGGACAGGAGAATGGAGTGGTTGATGGTGTCGAAGGCTGCAGTGAGGTCAAGGAGGATCAGTATATTGAGATGCCCAGAGTCTGCAGAGAGGAGGAGATCGTTAGTGATTTTCAGGATAGCGGTTTCGGTGCTGTGTTGTGGGCGGAAACCAGATTGGAATGGTTCGTATAGTTCATGGGAGTGGAGGTGGGTTTTGATTTGTGCGGCGACCACGCGTTCCAGAATTTTTGACAGAAAGGGGAGATTTGAAATGGGACGAAAATTTGAGATGGTGTCAGGATCCAGGGCGGGTTTTTTGAGGATTGGGGTGACAGCAGCCAGTTTCAGGGTTTGGGGGACAAAGCCAGAGGTGAGGGAGGAGTTAATGATGGTAACGATGAGTGGGGAGATTGCTGGGAGACAGAGTTTGATGATGGAGGATGGTATGGGGTCCAGGACGGATGTTGAACTTTTCATGTTTGTGACGATGGGGAGGAGTTCCAGGGGGGAGACGAGAGTGAACTGTGAAAGGGGTGGAGTGGTCGGGGCGGCGGGAGGTTGAGAGTCAGAGGTGGTGGGGGGATTGCTAAGTTGATTGTAGATGGAGTCAATTTTGGACTGGAAGAATGACAGGAAGGAGTTGCATTTGTCAACTGTGATGGAGGAGAGGGTGCTGTCGCAGGGTTTGAGGAGTTTGTTGACGGTAGAAAATAGAGTCTTGGGATTGTAGGAGCCAGAATGGATGAGCTGTGAGTAGTAGGAGGAACGGGCAGAATTGAGGGCATTTTTGTAATCTGAAAGGTGGTCTGTGTAGGCATGGAGATGAACTGTGAGACCGGTTTTCTTGTATAGTCGCTCAAGCTGACGTTTACGGGTTTTCAGTTGACGGAGTTCGGGAGTGTACCAGGGAGCTGTGTGAGTGAATGAGACAGTTCTAGTTTTGAGAGGAGCCAGTTTATCAAGACAGAGGGACAATGTGTTGTTGTAGTATGAGACCAGGTCAGAGGGGCATGCAGTTGGAGGGGGTGTGGATGCGGACAGAGTATTGGCCAGAAAGTCAGAGAGAGCTGAGGGGTTGATGGACTTGATGTTACGGAAGGTTATGTTGCGTTTGAGCTTTGGGGGAGGTACGGGGGTGATAAAGTCCATGGTGATGGCCAGATGGTCCGAGATGTGGAGGTCAAGACTAGAGAGTTGGTGGAGAGTGAGACCGGCGGAGCAGACTAGGTCCAGTATGTGGCCGCGACAGTGGGTGGGGAAGTTGACATGCTGGGTGAGGTGAAGGCAGTGAAGCAGTTCCAGGAGGTCTACTTTTGCAGTTTGGGTCATCAATGTGGAAGTCGCCGAGCAGAAGAATTGAGGGGGATATGGCGGATAGCTTGGTGACGAAGGCGGCGAGGTCAGAAAGAAAGGAGTGGTTTGGTTTGGGAGGACGGTAGAAGATGGAGATGACCAGGGGAGTGGGACCAGGCAGTTTGAGGGCAACATGTTCGAAGGACTGGGAAGGAGGGATGGAGATTGTGGAGATGTTTAAGTTTTACCTGAAAATGGCAGCAACTCCCCCATCCCGCCCGTCGGGGCGGGGTTTGTCGATGTAGGTGTAGCCAGAGGGAGTGGTTTGGTTCAGGGAGAAATAGTCCAGAGGTCTGTGCAAGGTTTCAGTGAGGCAGAGAAAGTCCAGTTTATTGTCAGTGATGAGTTCATGTAGGATGGCACTTTTGTTAGTTAGTGAGCGGGTGTTGAATAGGGCAAGTTTCAGGTGTTTTGGGGTTGGAGTAGGGTGGGGAGTGGCAGGAGTGCAGAAAATGGGGCACAGGTTTTTGATATTAACAGCCTTGGATGTGCAGCGTGGGCGAGGTGGTCTGTGTGAAGTGATGGACTGTATGGGGTAAGACTCAGGTGGGAGGGTTAATGACGGATTTGGTCGGAGGGGGGCGCTGGTGAGTGGAGGTGTGCTCTGTGCTGCTGTGGGCACGGGGTGAAGAAGAGTGGCTGCGGAGGGGGTGTGTGGTGTAAATAGTCAGTCACGTGGAGCAGAATGTACAGTGTGCTGAATATTGGCTGCAAGCATGCGACTTCCAGTAGTGGTTGGGTGAATGCCATCGGACTTGAAGAAAGAGGGACGGTTCCAAAAGAGATTAAAATTGTCAACAAAGTTAAAACCCAGAGCGCTGCAAGCAGGTTTGAGCCAGGTGTTCAACAGGAGGAGCCTGGAGAAGCGCGCATCTCCGCGACCAAGTGTGGGAATGGGGCCAGAAATAAAAACGGACTTTCCACAAGTGCGTAGGAAGTCAAAGAGGGAGTTAAAAGCACTTTTGGTCAGTTCGGTGGCACCCTGAGCCAGGTCGTTGGTCCCTACATGCACCACTATGCGGGTTATGGACGAGGGGAGTGACTGCAGCAGCCCGGGGAGTTTTCCCAGGATTACGGGGACTGTGGCTCCGGGGAAACAACAGGTGGTGGCGTTGAAAAAACGGATATTTCTGGTGATGGAGTCCCCAGTAATTAGGGTGGTTGGTGAGAAAAGTGGGCGTAGTTGAGGTGGCGGACCAGGGTCAGGGCCGCGTACTGACCGCCGAAACAGTGACTGGGGGCGGGGCTGACTGGACAGGTGTTGCGGTGGACCGTCCTTTCCGGGCCCAACAGGAGGGGAGTCCTTCAGCGGCATAGGATGGTGGATGCCTCCAGCGCGCAGGAGAACGGCCTCCTTTAGGAGCTTGCGGCGAGAGGCAGAGGTAGTAGTCCTGGAGAACAGCTGGTGATCCGAGCCCGAAACAGAGCGGCTCAGGGCAGCGGCTCAGGGCAGCGGCTCCGGGCAGCGGCTCCGGGCAGCGGCTCCGGGCAGCGGCGAGCAACGGCGGGGAGGAGGGCTCGACACCATCCCCGGGCGCCGGGCAGCTAGGGTGGCGAGCTGGAGGGACCGTCGTGGCGGTCCCTCCAGCTCGCCACCGACGGCCCGGCCGGGTGTGGAGGTACCGGAGCCAGGAGCCGCACGATCACCAGTGGCCGTGTGCAGAGAGCTGGCGGGGGCGCCTCCAGTCACCGAGCGAAGAAGTGGGCTGTCGGCCAGGGACTTGAAACGGTTGGAAAGGCTCAGGCGAGGAGGAGAGGCAGTCGCATCCTGGACTCTCTTTCTGTCACGGATAACAACTTCAGACCAGGATGACTGGAGGCTGGGTGTTGAGGAGGTGACAGGCCGTGGGCAGGTGGAGGTATCCCATGGAGCAGTATCCTGGAGTGCCGCTTTGAGTTGGATTATGTGCATGGATTGCTCGTGGGCGATGTCCAGACAGGAGGTCAGCAGGGCCTGTTTATTCTGCAGCTCCTGCGAAAGTCGACGGATGTCTTCTTTGAGGTCAGTGATCTGTTTGTTTGCCTTGGTGAGAGAGGTGTTTTTGCAGGCCATGATTGTTGTGAGTGTGGGCTCCAGCTAACAGTGGAGCTAACAGCAAACAGCTAACAGCTCTCTGCTACCGGCGTTTGGTTGGAGCTTCACTGTAGTACTAACTAAGAATACAAACATAAAAGTTTGTGCTGATACATGAGGATTTAAAATATTCATGTGTCAATATCACTTCTGTGGGGTTGAAGCAGATAAAGTAGCTCTTTCTCCGGCGTGCAGCGTGAAGAGTATCGTGTGCCTCTCTCAGCCTCTCGTCACAACGTTCACCAGCAACATTCAGTGGAAAGACAATCTGCTGTAACAAATTGACTTTTCTGTCTGTTTATGTTTCCTTCTGAAAATGCTCAGGATGAACTGACAGCCAAAACAAGCTTTGCCATCATTTTCTTTATTACCATGGTGACAAGTGATGAGTTGTGACAGACTGACGCAGGGTTCAAGTTATAATCTGAGTTTTGTTGGGGTCACTAAATAACTTCTCTAACTAGTGGAGTGGTGATAGACAAAAAGATAATAGCTGAACGGGCCAGTTTACAAAATAATGAACTCACATACATCAGAAGACTGAATTTGCTTCCCCAGTTGTATTTGTGCCTATGAAGACAGTTTTGCATGGTTTCATAGAAAAATTACACTGGCACTGAGAATCAAACGCTGTGTGGACAGGGGCCTGTGTGTGTCTGTCCTGCAGGAGCAACATGCAAAGGTTTGAAACATGCAGAACATTCAGTCTGAACACACACTCATCATCACCACTCAGAAATATGATGAAGTCTGTATGATTCAGTTAAAACACTCTGATCAAGTAGTGAATACAAAGGGATGTGTTACATGTGTGACTTCTGTCTGATGTTTGCTCTGTCATGCAGCATGTTAACACCTTCTCTGCTGTTTGGTTTTGTCTTCATCACTTTGTGCAGTAAAGTGGTTAATGAACAGTGTTGTGTGCTGTAGAGACGATGTGCTGCTCTTTCTGTGGGTGCAAATATGTTTTAGTCTGAATCAGGATGCAACAGACAGGTTTTAGTTGTATCAGCCTTTATAGACTGAGCTCTTCTGGTTGTATCATGTTGTACAGGCAATGTTTTGTTCTTATTGTCTTTATGATGCAGAATGTTGCAAAGTGAAATTGTCGCAGTTTGTCCTTTTTGCTACTTCTAAGTTTTTAAAAGTCCTTTTTTGTCCTGGGAAAAGATGACCCACCCAAAGTACAGTTTCTGCTTCTCCACTGGAAGTGAAACTAAACTTGGAGGAAAGAGTCGAGTGGACTGTGAAGTTTAAAGAGTTTAAAGGTTTAAAATGTGATCTTACCTGGTGATGAAACGTGACATAAGAGAAGCAACAACAATAACATTCTCATCTTGATTTGATGAAGACGAGTGAGTGAAGGACCGAGCTGGATCAGCTGTTTACTGTTGTTTTATCCTGGCAGAGGGAGGAGAGAGTGTTTCTGTCCTAAGAAGAATAGGTCTGGCCTATTTTTGATAAGGACTTATCAACACTCCTCACATGCAATAAAATGTGAACAGTGAATAATTATTAACCCTGAGAAATCTTCAAACAGACCCGAGCCCAGAAAAGTATATTAAATATATTCAAAGTAAATTTTTTTTGGCCTTTTGGCTTAGTTGACAGAATGCTGCGTTTCACGCCTCCTCTCTATCCACCTGTTTCCTGTCATAACTTCAGCTTGGACTCAAACCCAGGGCCGCTGCAGCAAGGACAAAGCCTCTGTACATGGGAAGCCCACTCTACCAACTGAGCTAAATGGCGCCCAGGAGATAAGATTTTTCAGTGAACTCCCTCCTTTTTCACACAATAATGGTGATTGAAAAAAAAACCCCAGATCAACCAGCTTCGAGTCAGAGATTGTGTCAGACTAAAGAAGTTTATTTTCTCAGACTGTCTTTGAGTCCAAGTGAGTGACACCTGATGGTAAGACTTGCATTCATGCGCCTGTCTTGATGAACCATACATCAATAATTGTCTAATTTTACACATTAACCATGATAATAAAGATACGGAAAAATAGAGATTCATGGCACAAGAATATCACACTATCAATATTTTAGAGACTCCTCAGTTTTGCACTAATCATATTTAAGGGAAGCTCGTGTCAAGTGAAGCTCCTCCACAGGTCACACCTGAGTTTTATGGTTAAACTGTGTGATGGTAGAATCAGCTGAATCGAGACACTTTTTGGTGAATGATTCTAAAGACCATCTAAACCCACAGTGGGTCGTTTAACCTCTCACACAGACTGAGTATGTGTTCCAGATCAGATGACGACCTCTGTCAGTCCCCAATCAGCTGTTTGTATTAATGTTAAACTGCTTGATCCTCGTTCACCTGGACACAAGTGTTCCAGTTCCTGTTGAGCAACATCAGTACATTCCAGATGTTTTTATTCAAAGAGCCAGTTATCAGCAGGTCATAGAATTATGGTGCAATTACCATGTAGATGTTAATGAAGGATGATCACCAAACAGTCAGGAATCACACAGAAACAGGTGATATTGATTATATACAGTGTTATTATAACAATATTGAATCATTTTCTCTCAGGGTTCCTCTGTGTTTAAGTCAGTTTTATTATTGTATTGCTTGTACATTTCATCTATGTTAACTGTCAGCTCAGAGCTTTTGACAGTATTAGTCTCACAATGTTGCATTTAAAAGAATCAAAAAAAAAACTTTTTAACTAAATTTACATTTAACCAATTTTTCTGACTTATTTTTGCTTTGTTGATATTTTTAAGTTGATTTGTATGCATGCAGGACACATACGACTTGCAGACGTTGGCTCTGCGAATAGAATGTCTTTCCATGTGTAACCAGATGGTTTATATTGTCTATGCATTGCAGTTCTCTGGTGTCAGTCTGTTTATTTTGCAGCAGGTATGGTGATCGCGGTAGGTGGGTGACATGCCCCTTACTGGCACCTGTAGTGCAGCCGCGTCCTCGCCAATGCGGGGCGGTTCATATACCCCGCCCCCCCCTGGTCATTTAGTCTTTCTCTTTCCTCTGCCGAAGCGGGTGCTGCCGGCTCACAGCTCCACCACGCCGTAGTGTCCAGGCGTGTATGTGCCATGTGCCTTCTGCAGGTATGTAGCACAGTCTCGTGGCGTTTAGATGTGATACGATGCTGTGCTGACGTTCCTCATTTGTAGGTTGGCGCGTTGAGCCGAGATGGTGTTTGTTTGTTTGTTTGTTTCTCTGTTTATTCACCATTGCCACTTCAAACATAATATAATATAATACAGTTGGTATACAAAGTTAATTGGGTAGAGTGAATGGGTCCCCCAAAGGAAGCTAGAAAAGCTTATAGGTGGGGGCCCATAGTTCATGAGAAGGTAGTGGTACAGTCAAAAATATACACAGTTACCACCTGTAAGCAAAAATAATAAGTGAATGCACGCAAAAGCGCACCAGAACATACATAATTAATACATGACATACACATACAATCATACACATACATCCCAGTTGTCCATGAAGAAACAGTTCTATATTAGATATAGCTTGATAGGAAGTGATTTTTTAGTTGTCTTTTGAAGTTGGAGATAAAGGGCAACACCTTAAGGCCATCATCAATCCTGTTCCATATCTGCGGCCCCCTACAGACAATACTCATGCTGGTGCGTACATGTCGACAACATTTTTCTGATATACGTGATTTAATTCTCATTTGGTATGTGTGCTGGGGGCTGGAGATGGGAACAAGACTACACAGTCTAGAATTCAGCTTGTGGACAACTTGAAACATGAGGCAGGCATTATGATATTCGTTTAGCTCAGCCAGTCTTAGCAACTCAAAGCGATGGAACAGAGGGTGGGTGGGGGTATTTATCTCTGACCAGGACAAAGCCCGTATGACTTTCTTTTGCAGGGATATAAGTTTTTTAAGATGGCTGGGGAAGGTGTTGCACCATATCACATTACAGTAGTTAAGGTGTGGTTCAAAGAGAGTTTTGTACAGCGTGAGAAGGGCAGACAGAGGAAGGATATGTCTGATTTTGTAGAATAAGCCAACATATTTGGACAGTTTATGTATAAGGTGGTCGATATGACCTTTAAAGTTAAGAGAGTCGTCAATGAGGACCCCCAGAAATTTAGTGGAATACACTCTTTTTATCTCCTGCCCATTAATTTTGATCTGGCAGTAATCAGCATAATTAATTTTTTTGCTTGATTTAAAAGAGATGAAATTTGTTTTGCTGACATTTAGTGACGGTTTGTTACATTTAAACCAAGAGTCCACTTTGGATAATTCAGAATTTACTATATCTTGCAGAGTAAGTGGGTTCTTGTGAGATGTAAACAGATTCGTGTCGTCAGCAAAAATAATGTAATGAAATATTTTAGAGGAATTTATAAGATCATTTATATATAGGATAAATAAAAGTGGCCCTAAAATGGAGCCCTGGGGGACCCCAAGGATTATCGGCTGATAGTTAGAGTTATAATTATTGGCATGGACATACTGTTCTCTCTCATGGAGATAACTTCTGAACCATTTAAGTGCTATACCTCTGATACCATAGTGATGCAATTTGTACAATAGAATATCTGAGTCAATGGTATCGAAGGCTTTTGATAGGTCCAGGAAAATGCCAACACCATATTTTCCCTCTTCAGTGCAGTCATTGATTTGTTCTATTAGGTCAAGTATTGCCATACAGGTTGTGCTCTTTTTTCTAAAACCATATTGAGATGGAACAAGAATATCTAGTTTATCAAGGTAGTCACTTAGTCTCTTGTATACAACTTTCTCCATTACTTTAGAGAAAGTGGGTAGAATTGATATTTGCCGGTAATTGCTCATGTCATTACTGTCGCCGGATTTAAAAATAGGAATTATCTTAGCGATTTTTGTCATTTTAGGTACAGTGCCAGTGAGTAAAGAAAGGTTGATGCGTGTGTCCCTGTCCGGTTAGCTGCTGCTACCACCGCTAGCAGCTTCACGCACTGCCACAGGACACAGGTAACCAGTGCTATAAGCTAAATGCTATTGTGTCTGCTATTGTGGTTAGGTGTTGTCACTAACAGTTAACTTTGTTCCTTTTTAAAGGATGTCTGGCGCTAAGCTGCTGTTTG
The DNA here is from genome assembly GCF_900880675.1 of Sparus aurata. Classification (NCBI taxonomy): domain Eukaryota; kingdom Metazoa; phylum Chordata; class Actinopteri; order Spariformes; family Sparidae; genus Sparus; species Sparus aurata. Next base: position 142,321 of record NC_044189.1, on the reverse strand, counting down.
CCCTGCCTTGCCTCTAACCCAGGGGTCGGCAACCCAAAATGTTCAAAGAGCCATATTGGACCAAAAAAACAAAAAACAAATCTGTCTGGAGCCGCAAAAAATTAAAAGCCTTATATAAGCCTTATATGAAGGCAACACAGGCTGTAAGTGTATATTACAGGGTTTCCGCTGGGTCTTAAAAAGTCTAAAATTTGACGATTTCGGGGAAATATATTGGTGAGACTCACAGTCGGCTCAGTGTGTTGTACTTCTTTTTGAAGTATGAAGGAACGTAAGTGGCATTTTGCCAACAGCCCGGTCGGAATTTATCGCCGCACGCTTCACCAGTTCCGGAAAGACTTCGACTGAGGAGTCTACTACAACTATGTGAAAGTGTATATTTAACAAGTGTTGGCTTGAACATCCAGATTTCAGTTGGTTTAAAAGCCGTACTTGACAATGAGTCTGAAGCGCAGTGCACGCTCTGCAAGAGGACCTTCAAATTGGGCACACTCGGTGTGAAAGCGCTGGTGTCACACACAAAATCGGAAAAACACCGGTTAGCTTCTAAAAGTCTCCAGTGAAGTCATGCTATCACACACTGCTGTATGCCTTTGTCACCAATTCCCGGTCTAAGTTCGTCCACTTCTGCTCGACCCGCATTCTGACGTCTCATAGTCAAGCGACACTCAAACCTTCTTCAGCTCAACTCTGACGTTGAAATCGGAGGTGCTTTGGATTTTGAACACCGTGTGTGTGTACAGTTTGTGTGTGTGTGTGTGTGTGTGTGTGTGCGTGCTTGTGCGCGCGCACAAGTATTACAATCCTGGTGTTTGTGTACAAAATAAATGATTAATAAATATATAAAGAAAAACCCAGGGCTATTATAAAAAATAAAATAAAAACTACTGAAATTTTAAAACTATAATAACTGTGTAATTGCTCTGTGAATGGCAATATATTTAGTTATTTTTTAAAGTAATTCGGGGACTTTATTTTTCCTTGCTTTTTCGTACTTCGTGTAGGTCTTAAATTTCGTTGAAAGTGGTCTTAAAAAGGTCTTAAAAAGTCTTAAATTTGACTTGTTCAAGCCTGCAGAAACCCTGTATTAGCTATATTAGCCTACTATCAAAATGACTAAGTAGGCTACAAATACATAATGAGCATTCATGATTAAATGTTTAATTTCCCTGCAGCGCATCCTGGAGAGAATGACACACCATGTGACTACTCTGCTGTATGATATTTGGTGCTTTAAGTTTAACTTCCATTACAATATTAATGTATTATTTTTTGTTGCATTGATGAAATTATAGAAATACAGTAAAGAAATCCGTGTTTGGCCTTTCAGTGGTATTAATTCGATCATTTCTTCTTGCGGCCCATCAGAGTTCACATATCTGCATAACAGCGCTGTCTGTTCGATATCGATCACATCACACGACTCATCACAGGCAATTGAGTACGCTGGAGCTGAATTAATGTCCTTGATTTGCCGATTGGTGATGTCGCCTGCCATTTTAATGGCCCTTTCTTTCACCGTCTTTGCGGAGAGAGGCATGTCTTTAATTTTCTGGATTATCTCGGTTTTGTTTTTGAAGTCTGAAAATAGGTGCTCTGATATTTTGATGAATGAATCCTTCATGTAATCACCTTCCGTGAACGGTTTTCCACGCTTTATTATCTCTCGGGTTGCAACAAAACTTGCAGCAGTAGTGGAGTTTGGAGATGCAATCCACTTCTTAAATCTACCTTTGCGCTCCTCTAATTTCTCCAGAAGTACTGCAATCGCACGTTTTCTCTCACTCCCAACTGGGTAGTCGGCTGCAAATTTAGCATGCCTTCCCTGGAAATGTCTTTCCAAATTACTCTTTTTGTTGTTCGACAACTTCTCATTACAAAGCAAACATGCAGGCAATCCTTCCGCATTGGCAATGAAAGCAAATGATTTGGTCCATTCTTCCTTGAATCCTCTGTTCTCATCAGCTATCTTTCTCTTTTTCCCTTTGGGATCCATGGCCCTTGACACACCCACCGGTTTGTTTACAACAGCCACCTGCCTGGCACGGCGCCACGGTGAAACGTGTGTCGCAGGCTATGACGCAAATATTCGTTGACAGAAATGTTGAAATTTAATATTTATTATGCACATTTGTACAGCATTGGAAAACGTTAAGAATGTTTGTCCTCCTACAGAAACCATATTAAAAAAATATATATATCCCCCCATCCATTTTCATACATTCTCTAGATCTGCCACTCGCAGTTCAACTGGTATTGCCACACATGCATAGTTAATTTAGCGTACGACGTTAATGAAGAAACGCTCCTACCAAAATGATGTGCACATTTGTTTATTTGCTGTTGGTATTCAAATAGTATCCAGAGATGAAGATTATTGGCACACTTTACAGGGTGAGGGTTAGCAATTCTTTAAAAAGTCTGCAAATTAGGTGAAAATACAGATTTAAGGACAACTATATTATTGCAAAATCTGTTTCTGTTTCGAATAAAAAACATTTAGATTCAACCTTTACAATGGAGTGTCCTTTGATGTCCTTGATGCTCCCTGCTGTTCTTTGATGTTCTGAAATGTTCTAGAATATTCTAGAATGTTCCAACACTAAGCAGTACTCGGTGGTTGAGAGTGGGCGAGTTGCACTATTTACAGGGAAAATTAGGAAGACCACATAAGACATTCAAATATGTCCTATGGGGTCTTCAGACTGAGAGCAGAGGATTTAATTCACGGGGAAAAGAGACTTGTGTTAGAGTGTTAGAGGTTTGAAGAGTCGATGTTTTTGATGAATGAATGAGACTTAGAGCTATGATAGCAGAGGATGAAAACACAACGATACATGTCCTTCAATCAGAGACACAGCCGGTGAGAAGAACCAGTAGTTTGAGATCATTGTGGAAAAGATTCACCAAGCTCTTCAAAACCTGACGAGTGGAGGACAGTGCCTCTGACGATGCTGTTGCAGCTGATAACTACGACTCAGTGGTTCTAACTGTCACCTGAGTGGAGCGACCATGTTCTCTGGGTTTCTGTACGGGTTTTCACTGGGTGCTCCAGTTGTTTCTGGGCTGTCTTCCTCAAATGTGTCAGCGTGCAGTTTGTTATAAAGAATTCTGTGGAGGCAAGGCTGGGTGGAATGATAGAGCAATCTTTAAAGAAACAGATCTCAAGCCTACGTCTGAACCAGTGTGGCCACACCCAGTGTTCCCAAACCTATGGCAAAGTCTTGCCCTCTGCTCTACCAGAAATACTCTCGAACCTTCGGCCTAGGACTTCTACAAGTAACCACCCCACTTTCTCTGCCTGTGAAGTCCCTTCGCCCACACCTATCAAAAGGTAGTCACTTTGGTGGATTGAGGGTCCATCTATCCAATAGGCGAGAGAGGAATTGATCTGCCTCCACTCCATCTGGAAGCACTCATCTTCTGTACCTAACTCTACTGATGAAAGATTTAGAGCTTACAGCCTTAAGTTTGACCGGATTGTCTCTCTATACTTATATGGACATGTATACGTTAAGTCAGCTCAGAACCTCTGGAGTGAGAGCTGAACTCAGTTTCAGTTCCCTGTAGGGGCCTCGTCCTCTAGCTAACCTTTAACGGTCCCACAGAGCTGATTAATGGCTCCGGGGGCCCCTGGATATGTAGACCCCACACCGGCCACATTTCTTAACTCCTAGAAGCAGAAGCAAGCTGTCACCGTTAAATCATAGCTAAGAATGTGTAGGCCCAGATACCTCACTCCAGTTCACCCAACTAGCATTCGCTGTAAAAAAAAAAAGAATACATTAATAACAATCTGGAGATGTAAACAGTTAGACAGTTGGACGCCCAGCCATCCGTTGAGTTGGGTGGGAGTATTTCTCTTTGAATTGAGTGACCATGTTCTTCGGGTTTCTGTATGGGTTTTTCACTGGGTGCTCCAGTTCACGTACAACCATTTGCTGTAAAAGAATACTAGTGGGTACCTCTGCCATACAATATCTTTCACAACTGTGAAAATCAAAATAAACAAAGTTTCCCACCTCTTTCTATATTTGTCTGTCATTGAGGGAGCTTCAGAGCCATAGTCTGCTCGGTGTCCCTATTCGTAGATTTCACCACCATTCAAAAGCAGTTCCATGTCAGAACTTCCACATCTCGCAAGATGAACTGGACACACTCAATTACATTTTTCTTTTTCCTATTAAAAAGCAGAAGAACAAGAGCAATGGGACAGTGCAAAAATGATTCAGAGATTCAATCTTTTCAGCATTTACAAAAACAGAGAGGAAAACATATTCTTTAAAGTTACTCTAAAAATGTAAAGTCTTAACGTATTTATTTTTTAAACATACTGTGAAGTAAACATGGTGCTGGTAGGTGTGGCTTGTCTACATGGACATACACAAAAATAGCTCCATAACTATCAGGTGAATTTACATGATCTTGGTCTCAGTGGATAGTTAAGATCTCAGAGAATGTGTCCCCATGTACATTTGTATCACCACCTATAACTTATTCTAGATCAGACAGTAGATAACACCATGATAACAATGATCCTTTGCACAGAGATGCCACTGAAATCATTCAGCAGCTCCTCGACTTCAACTGAACCAAAGTAGATAGAAATACCACAGAGCACATATATTCTACAAAGGTTTCAGTTTGGACAGAACCAGTCAAACCTGGATTCCTTAAAGTACCCAGTGTGTGTGAGATATTTATTTTATCCACTTGAAAGGGAATCAGGCTCCACAATACAATCTGTAACAGTCTGTCAGATGTAATGTGGGTGCTAACTACAAACAAAAGTCATCATGTCAGAACAATGTTGTGTGTTGAAAACTTGCATGTTAAAGTAAACGTGTATACAACGCTGTGATCCGACACTCTCACTGAAGTTACATCATGCAGAAACAAGTGACAGAGACACCATTCATCTGTTACAAGACACTGTACCATCAAACTGATTCTGAAGCTGTTCTTTTAAGGTGAAAAAGTTCAGTTCAAACAACTTCAGTGTTCATGCTAAGCTAAGCTAACTTTGTCTGGGAGCTAACTCTGCTCAGAGTGAACACTGATATCAATCTCCTCATTCAAATCCTGAGAATTCTGAATGTTCAGGTAATATAATTAATGCAACTACAGTCACAAAGGAGCATGTGGACGTAGAAAAAGAGCCAAACTTTTTAACTTTGAGGATTTTATTGAATAAACAAACATCAGCACAGAAAGAAAGAACAATACATTTGACTTTGACATTCATTCATGTTCATCCCTGTAAAGGATTTTGGTATATTTAGATAAACATCCTCCACTCTGCTCACCCAGGAGGTACAGTCACCCTGAGGTCATGCTTGGGGTCAAAGGCTTCTGTGTGTGCAGAGGTTCCTTTTCCTCTTCCTACACCAGATCTCGTTGGTAGTGGAACAAACGGTTGTATTAAGCAGCTGGTCAGATAAGGTGCTGCCTCCCAAACAGGCCACATTCTGCTCCTCCAACATCCAACCTTCAATACATCTCAGAAGAGAGACGCACTGGCTCAAACTCCATATTCTCCCAACAATAACAACGTGACTCAGGTAAGCACATTTCCACAGAGTATTCTGTTGCAGGTTAAATAATCACAGACAGGAAGTTTGTCTCTGCAGAACTGGCACAGAACAACATTGTTACCACATGTACTGTCGAACCTGTTCTCCTCCATTGAGCTTCATTAAATACTTCAGCGTAAGCAATCACGTCTCCTGAATCTCCTTCCTCACCTGGTTAATCAGATGAACAGAAGCTCATCAACAATCAATACACAGTAAAATGTGCCAACAGTTGGTTTCACAGTATTCATGTTAAATGATGTTTGGACCATCATTGAACTGCAGTGGGTATCAGACTGGTCCACTACAAATCTACTGAGCCCTCTGACAGGAGACACTATTCTCTAACCCTGACCTCAACGTCTTTAAGCTGCCTTTAAAAAAGCCAAACAAACAACAAACGGCAGAAACTCTGCAGTATAATTTATCTCCAAGTTAAGGTTTTTAAGGTTTTTAAGGTGCAACGAGTAAGATTTGTTGTTGGAAACATTTTTAAAAACACAAGTAAATACAATTAACAACAGGATGTAAAGAAATGACAGATTTGACATTTCTTAACATTCATTAGTTTTTTCTGTTGCTAGTCACAAAATACTTCATTTCAAAGTTTAAACTCTGTTTAAGCAGAGGGAGTTTTGCAGAGTCAAACTGACAACCTACTTCTAAGATTAAAAAACAGGTGCAGTGATTTTTCCTGTACTTTTGGAAGCGTGTTTCTTTTTCTTTTTGCTAACAAACAAAGTGGAGAAAAAAAACATTAAAAGTGCATTTTTTTAACACCATAACATTCAGAACAGGTCAGACACCGGAAACATAAAAGTCCGGCCTTATATCTACACTGGAACTGCTCAGTTGAAACAACATTGCCTGGCCAAACTGGTTCAACTGGTTTCATTGGCAACTTCACATGAATGCGCGCTGATCAGTTCAACCACAATCACTGTCTGTCTGGTTTAACTAGTCTTACCATAGTAAGCAGCCCTGGTGTTATGGGCTGCTATCATACCTGGTGGTATGAGGAACCTTTCATGATAATCCATGAAAGGTTCCTCATACCACCAGGGTCCAAGTTAAATGTGCAATGTGTAAGAATTGTTGTTAGAAACATTTTTTTAAAAGACACCTAAATAAAATTTCCAATGGGATGTAAAGAAATCAAAGATTTGACATCATGATCTCTTTGTTCAGTTAGCTCACTAACCAGAAAGCCCAAGTTAGCAGCAGTTATCAGTTTCTCTGGTCATATGCTGTCCCCTGATTGTTATGGCAGATGGTCAGTTCTTCACACAGCACCTTGAAGTTTTCAATAATGGCCTCGGGTGTCGCTCATACAACTACCTCATGTCTTAAGCAATGTGTAGACAAACATGGAGTCTGTCTGATCATTTCATATGAGTTGAGTGAAACGGTTGGATTGTCATCTCTTTTTAGCTTAAATTTTAGTCAGTAGTCATTAACAACTCCTTAGGGGGCGGCTGTAGTTCAGTGGGTAGAGCTGGTGGACCAGTGATCGGAAGGTCGCTGGTTCGAGTCCCTGGCTCCCCTGGGCTGGGACTGAGCTACATGCCAAAGTATCCTAGAGCAAGATTCTGAACCCCAGATAGTAGAGGACTTGGCCCCAGTAAGCCCCGGAACCCCTCAGGGGGATAAAGAGCAGCAACATCCCGCAACCCTCGCGGAAAAGAAAACAAACAAACAACTCCTTAGAAACAAACTATTTGTTACACACAGAATGAGTCAGTACTTCCATTTAGTCTACACAGACAACTGACAGTACACCAACAAATAAGGTATTAGGGTAAGGGGTTAGTAAGTCCCCGAACCAAACTATCTTACTTTACTGTCTCTTCACATGGTGAGGTGTAGTGCTTTGCTAACTCTCTCTTATCTAATGATAATTAGAGCTGCATCATCTGGCATCACCTCAGCTGTACATCATTAGAGGAAGAAAACAACAATCAATTGAACAACCAATCAGAGCCCTGGAGCATAGAGCAGTCACACCTTTTCACCTAGTCCTTTTTTATATGTAACTTTGCTGTTATTACAAGAAGCTATTGCTAAATAAAGTGTCACCAGGAGAGTCACTGAGTGTGTTTGTCATTCAGGTCTCTGGATTCAGCTGCTCAGAGAGCTCTGTGCTGTTGTCAGGAGCTGCAGGTCAGAAACAAACATCCTGTATTGAACTTTTATAAACAATAAATACAGGAAACAGTGTTGAAAAGGTTCATCTGAACAATAATGTGAAACATGTTTTAATCTAAAACATAAAGTGTGAACCAAAGTAGGTTTTACTTACAAGATGGAGGGCTGATGGCTGAAATCAGAACAAGACAAATAATTTCAGTCACAGTTGTTAATGCCAGATTATCTTTAGTCACTTTATTCCTCTCTTCTACTCACTCAGACTGAGTATCTGTTTATACTCAGTCTGTTCAGTGCTGACTGTATTTACTTTCTCTGATGTTAATTTTAATTTTGCAACCTGAATTAAAGAAATCAACTCAAAGACTGAAATCAAAGTAGTGAAATCTTTCCTTTTTCTCTCTCACCTTTCTTCTTTTTGTAAACGATGAATCCAGCAGCACCGACGAGAATGAGAACAAGAGCAACCACTGCAGCAGTGACGAGGACGGTCATGTTACTGGGCTTCACTGTTGAACACAATAAATTAAGACTGGTGCAGATGAAGCAGGTTAGAAAAAATAAAAACAATAAGTTTATTATTATTGGGTTTTCCTCAGATGAATTCCCATGCACTCCCCTTCAGCACCCTCTGATCTCACTCTTACCTTCGTTGGTTCTGATCCGATCTTTCTCCAGTCTGGTGATGATTTCCTCGTTCACACCAGAGAGCTGAAACACACAGTCGTACCTCGTCCAGTCTTCAGGTGTGACTGATGAAAGGTTCAGGTCAACACTCATCTGGAAGGTTCCATCGTGGTTGGGGAGGATCTCTCCGTGGTCCACCTCCTCATGAAGCTCCTCTCCATCTTTCCTCCAGACGAGTGAGGCTCTGTGAGGGTAGAAACCTGTAGAGAGGCAGCTGACTGGAGAGGAGGGAGTCTTCTGGAGGAGAGACACTGAGGGAAGCTCTGGAGAGATTCAGTGAAATTATTTCTAGTTTGAAACACTGAGACAACAAACTTACTTAACTCATGCTAATTGAACTCTGGCAATCACAGTCTGAGCATCGATGGAAAGACATTTCAGAACAGCCAAAATGTCAGTGTCTACTTAGTCCCCCCAGGAATCTGCAGAGAAAAAGTTTAAATTCTGCGGAGAGCAATTCTTGCTTGAAAGTTAAAATTCCGCAAACATTAAAAAAAACCTACTTTTTTCATGTAATAAAGAATTAAATATTCTCTTATGAAATTAATTGCAATACCAGAACTAGGGCTTCACAATATATCGTTTGAGCATCGCCATTGCGATGTACGTGTGTGCAATAGTCACATCGCAGAGCCTGTGATGTAGGACGCAAATGAACTCATCTAATTTCAAGGGTACCTGACACACACTGTGCATGCAAACTGTGCATGCAGACACAGCATCCACCAATAACATTAGTTCTTAATCAATGTGCCGAAGCAGACCAGCCCCTGCTCATGGAGTGAGTTGCTGGTAACAACATTGAAAAATGAGCAACGAACAAGAGAAAATCGTGAAAACGAAGACTTGGTGCCAAAAAGAAAAGCAAGGTCACTTATCTGGAATTATTTTGGCTACAAGAAGGATGATATTGACCAAACACGTGTTCTGTGCCACAACGAGAAGTAACACAACTCATTTGTTTGACCATTTACGTCAGTACCACACAGCAGAGTCCTGCACAGGTCTTATTTTGAAAACTCGTCCATACACACTATACTTAAAACTGCATCCGACCCGTTTTCCTACAGTAACACAAATTACATTTCGCACCCGAGCCGATACGCCATAAATTGTTACTGACGCCCGACCCGCGCCCGAAGGAAAATTAGACGGACGTAACTTGTATAAATGAAAGTAAGCCAGCGTGGGGAACAGAAGTTCTGGGAGGGCGCAAGCACGCATGAATGAGCTCATATGAAATATAAATGCTTATCATTTTGAAATGCAGTATAACACTAAGTGCTATTCAGGTCATCTGATGAAAATTCTTTATATTTTCATATCTGAATATATATGACAGGGTTAAAAAAAATCGCAATGTCACTTTTTTCCAATATCGTGCAGCCCTAACCAGAACACTATTACTGGTTTTAAAATAATCAACATGTTGGGCAGATTTATTTACAATATAAATAGAGCAAAATTTTTCGCCAAACTATGGGTGAAGGTTTAGGAACAGAAAGTGCCTACTGCCTACTGCAGATAGTAAATGTAAACATTCAGTTAACAGCAATGAAATGCTGAAATAAAATGTGCAATCAAGTCCAAATTATAAACAGTTTTTTTCTTTTGTAAATGTTTCTCGCGTCCACCAGATGCAGTGGGTAGTGTACTTCTACTGTGAGTCTAGAGCCCAGTATATCTGACAGCGACATCTAGTGGCCGGGATGAAAACAACATGCAAAATGTGATATTCCGGGAAGGTCTTTGAATCTGCGGATGGCTGAGAAATCTGAGGTAATTTCCACAATCACGGAATCGCGGATTCCTGGGGGACTATCTACTGATTGGTTAGGACGACACTAAATCTTACAGCTACAGAAAATAAACAGAGACAACAATGTAATGTCAGACTGACTGGAGTGAAAACACAACAGCAGTTCAGTCTGAGCAGACTGTATGAACATGACTGTGTCCATTAAACTACATCAGGTCATGTGATTCTACCTGTTCTCATCTGAAAGCTCCTCCCATAGGCCAAATAGTTCTTCAGCCACTCAGGGAAAATCACTGTGAGGTAATTCTGATTGTACTTGATTCTAGCTTTGTCAGCATCCCATCTCAGTTTGGTGAGGACAGCCTGTTGTTTTGGAGCGATCCATGTCTCTGTCTTCAGGTCGATTGACAGGAAGTCTTCTCCATCATAACCATACTGATTAAAACCAATAACCTCTCCGGTCTCATCATCCCACTCACAGCCACTCAACCTCTGTAAAATGTGAACACCTGAGACAGAGACAGAGAAAGAAACACCTCACCTCATCACTTTAAGGTTTAACATGCCAACAATGAACAGTGATGCAGCGTCGCTGGTATGAGTCCAAACTATTACAGCAGGGACTAACACAAAAACAGTTTTCTCTAGTTTGAACTGTAATAGTTACATTCTTTGTGTTAAAAAATGTCAAGTCGAGCGTCAGCTCTGTGAGGCTTTGACTGGTGAAGAGATTCACCTACCTGTGTGCAGGAAGGAGTTTAGTAAGAGGAGGACATACACTACTCACAATAAGTTAGGGATAATGTTATTTACATGAGTGCTTCTCCTATTTGGTCTGCATTTTAATGAAATAAGTAAAAGTTCCCTTTGATATTGCTAATAATGAATGAGAAGAAACACCATTTTCATTAGTTTAATATTTATTACCCCAAAAATTTAGACAATAACAAGGATAGCCCCAAATAACAAAAAATGACAATGTCAGTAGCGGGTGTTTCCACCATTTGCCACAATGACAGTTTGACAGCGACGTCTCATGCTCCTCACTAGCCTCATGTTGTTCTGAGGGAATGCGTTCCACTCCTCCACAAGTGCTACACGCAGTTCTGCCAGGTCACGTGGGGGTGGGGTACGATCATCCAGTCTCTGCTTCAGCTGGTCCCAGACGTGCTCTATGGGGTTCAGGTCAGGGGACATTGCTGGCCATACCATATGAGGCACTCCGACTTCCAGAAGTCGAGCTGTGACAATTCTGGCACGATGTGGTGGAGCATTATCATCCATGAACAGAAAGTTGGGGGTGTGCTGGCGGAATTGGGGGATGATGATGGGTTCTATGATGTCTCTGAGGAAAGAACGTGCAGTGACTGAGCTATCTACAATATCCAAATCTGTTTTGTGCTTACTGGTGGTGCCTGCCCAGACTGTTGCACCTCCTCCACCAAAGGGAACCCTGGGAACCATGTTGACCTCGGCATATCACTCACCTCGCCTTCTCCAGCAACGCTGACGATCATCATTTCTGTGCAAGGTGACCCGACACTCAGCAGTGAACGGGACGGTAGACCACTGCTGCATTGTCTAGGTCACATGGTCTTGTGCCCACTGCAAACGTTCACGGCGGTGTCTTGGTGTCAGTGGAGTCACCTGCAACGGTCGTCTGGCATTCAACCCAAAGCGGTGGAGTTGGTTTCGAATGGTTTGTCTGGAAAGCCTAGTACCCCTCACATCTCGTAACTGGGCCTGCAGCTGTGTGGTAGTTGCATAACGATGTCTGAGTGCATAGGTCCTTAGGCACTGGTCATCGTTGCGGTCTGTCACTCGTGGGGCTCCACTATTGGGTCTGTCACAAACTCTGCCAGTAGTTCTGTGTCTTGATGCAAGTCTGCTGATGACACTTTGAGACACACCAAGTTCACAAGCAACATCTGACTGCCTGCCACCGACCCGAAGGCGCGCTATGGCCAGGTGGTGCTGCTCCTCCGTTAAGTGACGTTGTGTGTTCATGGCTGTTTGAATGATGAACTTGGAATGACTTACTGACAATACCAGCTTTTTATACCCACAGAATGTTGAAATTGATGCCACATTTAAAAGGGTTGTCTTTTAGTTTTTTGGTATTGGCCCCAATATGTAAGGCACACTGTACACAGTGAGACCATTACGTGGAAAACACAAAATGAGGTGTGTCTATCACCCCAATACAATTGCCTCCCTATCCCAAAACTCTCTGAAGTGAAAAAAACACCGTATGAAATCCACCGATTCTCTCACAATATCCCTTACTTATTGTGAGTAGTGTATATGCTGGGTGTGTCCTGTATGTGTCTCTGTGTAAGACCAAGCTGCCACATGCTAGTTTGTTTGAACTTATTCTGCCAATTTGTTCCTGATACAGTGTTGTTGTTGTGTCATTTAAGTTATATGTACATGCATCCAGATGACATATTGTTTATATCCTTTAAGTGATGTTTAAATGCAACCAGTATGTATAATGTGTATCTGCCTTCACACCAGACTGTGATGTATTATTTGGAGTTGTTTGATTCCTACTTCCTCTCCTGTGAGAAGTTTAACCCTGTAAATATGGTTCATGGAGTGTATTTAGATTCACAATCATTGTGTATTGTTATTCTGTATTTACTTATTGTCTTGAATAATAGAATCACAGTGAAGGATTACAGAAGACTCATCCTTCATGGATGTATTAATAATGTAAGCTACCTTTGTTCTCAATCACTTTCTGTGTTACTGAGTTTTGGCATGTATGTAAATATATTGATCTATATTTGCTGTTGTACAGAAATCATCCATCCTGTCATCCATCCATCTGATTGAGCATTCCCAACTCAATAAATGATTTAAAGATTTTTGGATCCTCGTGTTTAAATGTGCATATCAGTCAGATGTTCTGTGGTCCAGTCGTCCCCTGAAGCAGTATCAGTCAATAAAGTATTCAGTCTTTTTCACTGTGCATGATGGAAACTTTGTTTCAGCCCAGGGAGGTTGATCATATCAATCCAAATATTTCTGATACAAGTCTTACTAAAACATTTTTTTATAATTATGAAGAACAGCTCATGAAGTAAAAGGTGAAATAACATAGTACATACTGTACCTCCACTTTGGTTGAAGCGCCGTTTCAAACGATTGACTTCGGCTTTGAAATAAGGTGGCTCTTCATCAAAACATGTTATTTTGTAATACTCCAAGTGGTGAGGATCATTGTCGTATACTTTTTTCACCCAGTCATGTTTCGGTTCGATCATCTTGTTGCTGCCGTCACAGTAAAGCACCAGATCATCATCAACCACTACAACTGCAACGTACTCCGGTAAGTCTGGGAGTCCAGAAGATACAGTGGTGATATACTTCAGGGAGTGTTTCACTGCAGGACAGAAGAGGTTCATACATTCAGTAAATATAGAGTAAGATGTATACAAAATAATTTCCCATTATATTGAAATATAAAATACAATAACCCTAACTTTGTATGGCTCTCATAAAGGGGGCGTGACTGTAAAACTGAACTTTTCATCTCTCATTCTGAGATGATGTAACGGGCAATCACAGTCAGGAAACATTCAGTAGCCCTGGAGGTCCATCCATCACCAGTAAGCGCTACCTAGGCTGTCAGACAACTCTTTAACAATTACTCGTTGGGTCTCTTCATAAAGTGCAGGAATTACTGTGATTATTGTGTTTGCGGGAGGGGATTTTATATTGTGGCTCGAGTATTTAAATCATATAAGGAAATCCTGCACCCTCCACCATGGCAAAAGGCTGCATATCTTTGGCTATGAAATACCCCACTGCTTTCGTTATGCATGCTGCCCTGTCTGACTCACTGTAAGGCTGTTTAAAAGCTGCAGGGAGTAGGAGTTGTCCTGTCGACTCTCTCCCTTTTCCTCCTTGCGCTGCCAGTTGTCTCACTGGGATAATGTCTTCACAGATGAGCTGACATGTTAGTTGTGTTACTGTTAGCATAAACAACACTTGTTGCACACTGTCACACTTTTGTCGACAACTTTCTTACCACCGTCATCGTAGGACACTCTAAATGCAAAGTCGTTCCCATACAGCAGAACTATACAGGGCTGCTGGCGCATCTTCTAGCTCCAATGGCAAGCCGTTTTAACATGTAATAGCTAGACTGGATTTGTATTACAAATATCTGGAATTCAATTCTTCCTAGTCAAAAAGAACATTTCAGCTATCCACATTAACATTCTTCCTAGGACAAATTATGTCACTTTCGACATTCATGTATTGGGCTTTCAATTTCAGATATCACAATGACATTCTGGATATCTGGAATAGAATTCTTACTAGGAAAAACTGCCATTTCAGAGATCTTCAATCCAATTGTTACTAGTCATAATTGTCATTTCAGATATCCAAAATGAAAAACTGTTCCAGATATCCAGAATGTAATTTTGAATATCCAAAATACATTGTGGCTTGTAAAAATGCCATTACAGATATCCACAATTCGTATTATGACTAGTAGAAATGCAATAGTGGACATCTGTATATATATTGTGAAGATCCATAATGACATTTTTACTAGTCCCAATGTATTTTTGGATATTCAAAATTACAGTTTTTCATTTTGGATATCTGAAATGAAAATGATGACTAGTAACAATTGGATTGAAGATATCTGAAATGGGAGTTTTTCCAAGTAAGAATTCTATTGCAGATATCCAGAATGTCATTGTGGATATCTGAAATGTTCTTTCTGACTAGGAAGAATTGAATTACAGATATCTGCAATACATATCCAGTCTAGCTATTTATTTATTTATTTATTTATGTTGTTTATTTCGGGCATGTCAATTCATAAACATCACATTTCATCATTGTTCAAATAATACAATACACATGGCCGAAAGGGAAAAAAGCGGGAGAAGCCAAAGCTTATCAAGTCCCGCCCCCATTACCCACAGGATAAAATCTTCATCCTGATCTTTTCTTGTCTTTTGCATTTTACATTTTCTTTTCTTCTTTTTTTTTTTACCTAACCCAAACTAGCATATCCATCGAGTGTGCACTTAACAGGCTTAACAGGCTATTGTAAGGCTCATGGCTCATGACAGGCTGTAACATGGACATGTACATTATGAACATAAACACGAAAATGCTGGATTACGTTTCCGTCTCCGCCAGTGAGGGAGTAAATGCACGCTCGACGGATCAGCTAGTTTAGCCTAGCTACCGGAAGACGCCGATGTCAACAAACAGGTAAGTAGCTGCTTGCACAAAAACATTGTTTTAACTACTTTTTTATTCATTTTGAGTCATACACGCTACAGTGCTGTGTGCTAAGGTGTCTGCTGATGTTGCATAACTTTTGGTGTGAGATGTGGAGCATGTTAAGACGCTTAAAACACAGTCTAAAGTTCTGACCCCATGCTGTTAGCGTTCAATGCTACGTCTCCGTTCACGGAGCTCTGTAATGGCTGGACCAAATTTGTTCGCGTCTTCGGTACTGGCAAGTCAAGGGTAGCTTGAGCAATGAAGCTGCATGTTTAAATCGACCGAAGTTCTCCTTTAAGGTGATATCACCCAGCACTACCATCTTTGAGAGACACACAGAGGTCACAAACCAGTGTCCATCACCAACACTTGTTGGTGAAGTGAAGTGAGTTTACTGTTAGAAGACACACACTTAATCTGAAAGTTATAAAATGAACTGTGGTTTGTCTTTTCATACTGTATGTTTGCTATTGTGCAACGACTTTCAATAAAGTCACTCAATGACTGTTGTTTTTCAGTCCTCTACTGTTCATGACAGTTGTTCTGATCCTGTCACAGGGCAATAAAGCTAATCATCTTCTATAACTGCCTCATCATAAAGAAGCTTTTCTTCTCCCTGCTCTACATAAAAAACAAAGAACAACTCTGTGGAACAACAATGTCAGGCCACATCTACGTGAACTGTGTTGCTTCTGCCTGCCCCATCTGTTTACATGGAGTCTGTCACATATATGGTGACATAATCTGTTTTTAACCCGCTGAAAGAGCGAGGAAGCCGGAGAGTGAACAAGAGGAAGCGACAGAGACAAAGTGAAAGTAAAAAAAGGAGAGTGTCTTTCTGTCTTTGACATATTCTATACAGATATTAAAAACTGTAGTAAAATGTTGGTATGATGTCTGAAGTCCTCTGTCTTCTATGTTTCACCCCACACTTACAACATACAGCCTCCAGTAACACAGCACAGTAATACAGGCTTCAGGACTACAGTATGTTCCTGACATAGACTTTGATCTGTGCTTGTTCCAAAGTTAAACACAAATCAAAGTTATTTATGAACTATAGAGGAACATCCTAATTCATTTTCATATCATCTGAACCCTGAACTGGACAGACTGGTTGATCTGAAATATAAAGACAGGCAGCCTCCATCTTCAGGTCACTAGTTTACTGGTGAACTGTTCTATGATTCATAAATTGCTTTCAGGAAGTCATTCAAGGAAAGTTATCTTACCTGAAAATGTAAAGTGGCTCGAGACAAGCAAGAGAATGAAGATCTTCATTTTTTGATGAGAAGTAAGTTTCATCCACGTAACAGCTGAGTTGAGTCAGCTGAGTTGAGTCAGCTGAGTCTTCATGGTGTGAATAAATGGAGGAGGTGTTTTCTGTTTGGATAACACGCCTCCTTCCTTCCATCACTGTGTCTTTAGCTCCCTCCAGTGGGAATGACAGGTTTAGACAGGAGTAAAAGTTCTTCAACAGGTTTTCCTGTGGTCTTTGGTCTTTTATAAACTAAAAATAAACTGAAGTTCTTGTATTCAAATAATTTAGTTTCAGATAGAGGTGTATAGATATAGATAGAGGTGTTAAACATTATTTGATGGAGATCTGCCTCACTCCACAGTGAACAGTCCCATGTTTTACTTTATGCTGACAGAGTTTCATAACATCAAACAGCCGAACGGTGAAACAGAGAAGCATCAATGACGGTTTGGACTGGCCCGGCTTTGTCTTTGACAGGTACAGGATCAAAACACAATGTATATCTGTTTCAGTGGCTGAGGAGGACTTTAACACTGGACCAGTGTCAAACTGTAAAAGCTGTTTTCACTTTAAAGTCCAGACAAACTTTACACACACACACACACATATATATATATATATATATATATACATATATATATATATATACATATATATATACATATATATATATATATATATACACATATATATATATATATATATATATATATATATATATATATATATATATATATATATATATATATATATATATATATATATATATATATATATATATATATACATACATATATACACATTATGATTTTCATGAATACCTCTTTTATGTATCAGACTGCATGGGAGCAAATTGGTGAGAGCTACTAAAATGTATCATTGTTTTGCTTTATAATAATTTACACAAGTTGAAAATGACTCTGGCTAAATTACTAAAATATGCATACTGTTATTGAGCATTAATTTTCCCATGCAGTTTACTTTAACAGTAACTATAGATATTATTCAATATAAACATCATCAGCATGAAAAACACCTTCAAACAAGGATTTAGCAATAATAAACTGTTTTAATAAACCTTGCGGATCATATCTTTCTCCTTTGTTTTGAATCGCCTCATAACAGAAATACACACACGTTAGAAACCTTCACAATAGTAATACTCCGGGTTTTTGTACTGTTTCAGTTGGTACCACTGATGGTGCGCATGCCTGAGCTCATGTAGAAATAACCATTGAACCGCAGGTCAGGTTACTCACCCGAACCACGGAAAAGTAACCCAGCAGTTTCCTCCAAAACCTCTTTCCAGAGGCAGCGACTTCATCAGAGACCCGTTCTTAGGCTGGTTCTGTCCTGAGGCTCGGTCCATCACCGACTCCTCCGTCCTGCAGCAGCCCTGTCGACGTCCAACGTTGTCTCCTGATTAGCAGTTAGCGATGCTAACCGTTAGCAACAGTCCCATCATTGTCTTCAGTTAGCGCCAGTAACGAGCCCTCACTTCTAAAACACGCTCAGTTACACTTTTAACAAAATAAGCAAACACTCGCACTGGGGCGCCGAAAAGGGGGGAAAAGGGGAAGGATTCTAGGGGCCCATCACTGACAGGGGCCCAGAAAGGCCCCTAATAAAATTGTAATACTGACAAGAATAATATGACACTAATTTGTTATTTTATAATCATAAATATACATCATTTAATGCACTGATAATAAGTTTATTTTGGAAACATTTCACAACATTTCAC
The DNA here is from genome assembly GCF_900880675.1 of Sparus aurata. NCBI lineage: Eukaryota > Metazoa > Chordata > Actinopteri > Spariformes > Sparidae > Sparus > Sparus aurata. The sequence goes on along the minus strand of NC_044189.1, from coordinate 123,893 downwards.
AACTGCTGCGCGGTACCGTGTGTCAGTCAGTCAGTAAGGAGACCGAGAGAAGGCAAAGTGCCTCAGAAGTCGGGTAGCCAAAAAAGGAAAGACAATAAGATAAGGCAGGGGAGAGAAGTAAAGGGGCATCGGTATGTCACCCAGTTTTTCCAGAAACAAGGTGGGTTTGGTTCATGTGGTGGAAAGTTCTGGAACACATTAGTCTGTTGTTTGTCTTAACGTTAACCTTGTGGTTTTTAAGCTAGCTCACTTTTCTCACAAACTGGATTTTTAGATTTCACTGTTCACGTTTAGCAAGCTGCCCATATTTAATCAGTTGACCACCCCTCCTGTCAAAAATGATGCATGTTTGAACAGATAGTCAAGTGCAGCAGCAGCAGCTGTCTGTGAGCCCCGTGAGCCCCCTACCCCTGAACCAGCCCCAGTAGGCCTACCCACAACTGAGGATGGAGGTGAGCAGCTCTGTGTTGAATTAATCTATTAGTATGGAAAAAAAGATAAATTGAAATTAATGAATAAAGATCATTCTGAAATAAAAAAACATACTCTGTATTTATTTCAGAATGATTTAAATGGTTTAAAAAGCATATAGCCTATAACTTTATTTTGTTTTGTTTAAATTTAGCTATCACTGAAACTGAACTATAAACACACTGAAATACTGTTTGGTCAGTAGTTTGGGACTCTCACCGCTTGCTTTGCAGTAGGAAAAGAGGAGAAATTATCTGGTGCTTGCAGACTAAGTGACTGCTCTCAATCCAATCAGAGAAACGTTAACAAAATTAAATTGCAACGACCATAGAGCCTCATTTATGTATTTCTTTCCACCCCAACTCTAATTCCACCACGTACAGTTTTGGAGATAAATTATTATTATTATTATTTTTGATAGATTTTTTTTTAACAAAATATAAATGTATATAACAAACTTAATAAAAACAACAACAAAAACATAATGTAAGACAGCATACAGTTTTTACATTGAGTGCAGTGGCTGGTCTAAGTGTGTGTGTGCGGGGGGATGTGCATGTTTGAAAGAGAAATTGTGTGGTATTGCTATAATAGTAATTTTGAAGATAAATTAGACCTAAATGCAGGGCTACAAGAGGGAGACAGTGAGCAGTGGGGTACTGGTTGTGAAAATCACATTTTCTTTTGTTATTTTTGATCAAATCACTGACAGTAAAACAGAATGGTGCGAGGAAACCTGAATCTGGTGATGGTGATGCTATTTCAAATGGTATTACAGGAAATTCTATATAATTCATGTATGTCATGCATTTGTATTTTTCAGGTAATTTAATTTAAGAGAATTTTATATTTTGACCAATAAAGTTGCAGACTTGCAGACAATTAATCTAAATTCCATTGTATTCTGAGTTTTCACTGCTTCCCCTACCAAGTAACTGTTGTGTTGTTCTTTTCACACATATAGGAAATTATAGTCAAAAATATCATTAAAATGCACAGTTTTATGTAAACAGCATAACAAATTTTCGCCCACCTTATGGCCGGCTATACAGGGGCTCAGTAATATTTCTTTTCATGGGGCCCAAAATCCCTGGCAGCGCCCCTGCACTCGCACAAACTTCCGGTTTATAACGGTGAATAATAATTTTCCATAAAGTTATTCTAAAGTTTTCTCGGACTTAATGTCCTTCCGCTTCTCTCTGCAGCTCTTTCTCTCCTCATTTCCCTCGCTTTCCCTCTACTCCCGCCCCTCTAACAATCCAACTGTTAATCCCCAATAAAGACAAATGATTGACACCTGCCCAAACAAATGAGAACCCAAAGGCCTTTTAAAACATAGGACATTTTGGTATCATTTGCCACATTAACCATAGAAATACTAACAGCAGCAATACATTTAAAGGCCCACATCAGAACACTTTAACAAATGAAGTACATGTAATAAACCCATATAAACAGTTTATGCAACAGTCAGGAATCACAGAGAAACAGATAATATTGATTATTTTGTGTATTATATAGCAACATTAAATCATTTTCTCTCAGACTCTGTGTTTAATCCTGAAAAGAAAAACATCAAAGACACAAAAACAAAGAAAAATATGTTAAGAGACATTCTTTATTGTGTGTACTCAGTGATTGTGACTTTACTGCTGTTTTACTGAGGTGCAGTATTTTATGTTCACCACAGCGTGGTGCAAGTTTACAGGTTAAAGGCTCATGCAGCATCACTGAGTTCAGAGTTCATTTCTGCATTGTGAAGACAAGGTGCAAGACTGCTTTGTCTCAAATAAATACGCCAGAGAGGCTAAAGATGGTTTCTTCTTTAGTCAACTTATCCCCCTGAGTTCAACGCTGGTGATGCTGCAAAGCTCTACAGGTTATGGGCCCAGGAGCAACTCGGGGAAGAGTTTTGTGGATGTTTTACCGCTGATAGAAAGTCACGACGAACTGTGTGCTAACGGCTAATATAGCATCATGGAGCTACGGGGGACAAGCAGGTTGCCCCGACTCATGTTCGACGGAGATGACACCAAATATGAACTGTGGGAGACTAAAGTGTTGGGACATTTGCACTTATTAGGACTAAAGAATATGGTTCTGAGAGAACCCGATGGCGAAGCCAAGGTAGCAGCAGATGGTAAGAAGAACGCCGATGCGTACGCCAAGTTGATTCAAATTTTGGATGATATGAGCCTCTTGTTAATTATGAGAGATGCACCCGACAATGCAAGAAAGGCACTTAAGATATTAAGGGGGTACTATGCCGGGAAGGGGAAGCCCCACATTATCAACCTTTACACCATGCTGACATCGCTTCAGAAGACGAGCATCACCAGGGCAGAGACCGCCATTACAGCGCTACGTAACGTGGGTGAGACGTTAGGAGATGGTCTGCTGATTGCTATGATCTTAAAAGGACTGCCCGAAAGTTTCAAGCCATTTGCCATTCATGTGGCAAACAATGAGGATAATATAACATTTGCAGAATTCAAAACAAAGCTGCGTAGTTTAGAAGACATAGAGAAGTTAACCGCGGCAGAGTCCAGTGATAATGTGATGAAGACTGTGGCGGGTGGAGGCCCGCCAAGTCAAGTTCACAAAACAGAGACAATGGAGACGCTGACATTATGTGTTTCAAGTGTGGCATTAAAGGCCACTGAGCAAGAGCATGTCGACGGAAGACATGATGCAGTCACTAGCAGCCAATTTGTCCGTCCTTTTGGCGGCTCGGTTCGCGGTTTCAGACAGAGACCAGCAAATTGGGGGTCTGTTTTGGTCCGCCAATTTTCCGCCTCGGAGGGTACACTTATTTCCGCCTCGCCTGCTATCTAAAAACAAGGCGGCAATGTGCCGCCCTCTACGTGAGGTGGGCGGAGGTGTCGATGACCTGCGCTGATGTGCGACCCACAGCCGGGAAGTTTTAAAACCAGGAAACAGCTGATCACAGCAGTCAGTCCATCATTTCATCCGCGGACATTAAAATGAGCAACTGGACAGCCGCTGAGATCCAGGAGATGCTAGTGTCTCCTCGGTCTCTGTAGCTGTTTGGTTGTGTTAGCTTGTTGTCGTGTCGGCAAGCTAACACCGGTCACTACTTTCAAATTAAAAGCCCCTGGCTAAGTTCACAGTTCTAAGCTCCAATGGGGTGCAATGTAAAGCTCTTATTTTGAAGAAAAATGTGTTGTTATTGTTCACAGCCCAAGTTCGAGCTTCACGTCATGTCACATGTTTACGCCTACTTCAGAGGCGGCTTTTGGAAAAGGAGGAATATTACGCCTCCGTTTTAGAAAGACACCTTGGAGCAAATGTGCTCCCTTTTCTATCTAAAAAGGGCTATTGTAAGAGTGACACCCACAGTGATGCCACTTGTAGACGTAAAGAAAAACAAGATGGAGCGAGGAAGGTCGCAGATGAGAGCGGCAACGGATCTGGAGCGGATTATGCTTTCTGGATCAAGGACGCAGACATCAGGGTTCAGCAGCAGCCAGCGTGCAGCATCAAGGAGAAGGGCTTTGGTCAACATGGGAGCTACTTCCCACATCGTTACCAATGTGACCAAGTTTAAGAGCTTCGATGACACATTCAAGCCGGAAACACACTGCTAGGAGTTAGCGGACGGTACCCTGTGCAGATGTGTTGCTCAACGCAAAGGGAAAGCAGAGGTGTTTCTGATCGACAGCACAGGGCAGCGATGCAGAGCAATGCTGAGAGACGCGTTGTTTATACCGTCATACCCCCAAGACATTTTCTCGGTGAAGTCAGGCACCGCTTTTGGAGCAACAGTCACCTTTAAACAAGGACAAGACACCTTGACACATAAAGACGGTACCAGATTCAACATTCATGTGTACGGCAAGTTGTATTATCTGCACACTGAAGGTGAGGATAGTGATAAGTCTAACACCTGTCACGACATGCAGACATGGCATGAAATACTAGGCCACTGCAACTATGAGGATGTACTAAGATTGCAAAATGTGGTTAGTGGTATGCAGATTAAGGGCAAGACAGATAGGCCTGACCAAGAATGTGAGGTATGTATCCTGGGAAGTTTGTACAGACCCGAAATAGAGACCCTGATACAAGAGCAGTGGCTCCCTTACAGATGGTGCACACAGACCTAGCAGGTCCAGTAGCTACTGAGTCTACTGATGGATACATATGTGCAGTCCTTCACTGACGATTATTCTAATGCAATGTTTGTATACTTTCTGAAGACAAAGAGTGATATGCTGCAGTCAACGGAAAAGTTCGTGGCAGATACAGCCCCTTATAGAAAGGTGAAGTGTATCAGGTCTTACAACGGGACAGAGTTTACATGCAAGGATTTCCAGACCCTGTTAAGGAAGAATGGTATTAAGCATGAGACATCAGCCCCGTATTCACCATACCAGAACGGAACCGCAGAGAGGGGCTGGCCTACTCTTTTTGAGATGGGCAGATGTATGCTAATTGAAAGTCAACTACCCAAATGTCTATGGAACTACCCTGTCCAAACTACAGCCATGGTACAAAACAGATGCTTTAATAAGCGAACAGGGAAGACCCCTTACCAGATGCTGACAGACAAAAAGCCAAATATATCTAAAATGCAGAAGTTTGGATCTGTATGTTACACATACAAACAGGACAAGGGAAAGCTCGATTCCAGATGTGAACAGGGACTTGTGTTGGTCATGATAAGAACAGCCCCGCCTACTTGATTTATCATCCTGACACAGAGAAAGTTCAAAAACACAGACTTGTCAAATTTGTGAACGAGGTAAATGTGGAAAAACAAACACAGACAGTTGAGACAGAACCAAACGACAATTATGACACAGTGAGACAACCTGTGGCTAGCAGAGTCAAACAGGGCGTTTATGTGGAGAAGGCTTAGGGGCCAAGGGAGAGAAACAAAAATCCACAAGGTGGTACATCTGAGTGTAACCAAAAAGAGTCAAGTGTGACAAATGGTGAATCTGTCAGTGGGAGGTATCCTACTAGAGAGAGGAGAACACCTAGTCATTTAAAGGACTTTGTAACTGACAACATTGACAGTGATGAGGTCCATACTACCATTTATTACTGCTACAGAGCAGTGTGTGGCGTTCCACATACATTTAAGGAAGCCATGGACTCAGTTAACTCAAAACAGTGGGTTAAAGCAATGAACGAAGAAATCCAGTCATTAAAGGAAAACAACACTTTTACCCTGACTACTCTGCCAAAGGGCAAGAAAACAGTTGGGGGTAAGTGGGTTTATTCTGTTAAAAATTACATGGAAGGAAACGACAAATACAAAGCAGGGTTTGTAGCCCAGGGTTACAGCCAGAAGATTGGAGTTGATTATGGCGAAACCTTTTCCACAACAGCCAATTTGACCAGTGTGAGGGTATTGTTACAAAAAGCAGCACAGGAGGACCTGTTACTCCACCAGATGGATGTAAAATAGCTTACTTACATGCCCCCATTGACTATGAGATCTATACAGACCAATCCGAAGGTTATGGAGAAGGAGAAGGTCGTACCTGAGAAGGTAGCTGCCGCAGAAAGAGTCAGTTAAAGAGGAAATCCGGCTTGTGTGCTCCCATGAGATCCAGCATCCTGTCCATGAGTTCAGATGGCTTGTTGTCGCCGAGGCAATGGATGGAGAAAAGCCGGCCGGCTCGTTCTGTGTCGGAAAGCTCGAAAGCTTTCAACAGCTGAGTTTTGAATGTTTTATATTTCTCCTCAGGTGGGTTTGTGAGGAAACTCGCCACTCTCCTGGCTGTTAAATTTCCAGGTGCCGACACCACATAATAATATTTCGTGGCATCTGCGGTAATCTCCTGGAGTGCAAACTGCGCTTCTGTTCGGGCGATCCAGGCTGAGGCAGACGATTCCCAGAAGTCGGGCAGCTTAAGGGAGACGGTGTTAGTCGACATATTCATAGAGATGTCTGTGGAGGCGTCCAGCAAACATCACGTCGGGGTCACCATTGAAGAAGTCTTCTCTCTTTGACTGCCTTACAGTCGTTTATTCAACACCAGAACTCTAAACTCCAGTAATGGCTGGAAAAACGGCTGGAGAAACCACTAAAACTCACTCTTCTCCTCCGTTGCCAAGGTAACCCACTGACGCTTATGCTGAGTTACTGGGCGCCTCTGTTGCCATGGTTACTCACTGACGCTTACTAGGTGCTTAGCCTAAGAATAAACAAAAGAAGAGCAGACTCCCAGACCAACCCACCAGGGCCGTCGGAACTGGGGGTTAACCCTCTACACTAAACCAACAAAGCAACTAATCCTAATTGAAATAAAGCCACGAAAACTGAACTACCGCACCCATCAGAATAACATAAATCAAAGGCATAATCCCTCAGCCAGCCTCCTGGCTGACTGACAGCACTGCTGGTCCGGTGTGCAAGGTGAGAGAGAGAGACCAGAGCCTAGTGCCCTACCCCCTCTTATTGAATCTTCCCAATCAACCAGACTGCTATCACCTGGCAGGCAAGCCAATCACCAGCCATAGTGACACATCCTGGCCAGCAGACAGGGAGCATGTAACAGTCAGTGAGAAAGAAACTAACCAAATGGTGAATTATGTCTGCTCAATCCACTACAACATAAATAAATAACAAGAAGCAACGTCCATCCTTGATCTTCCAATTTCCGGCCCCGCCACCAACCATTCCTTTCCTCCATGTCGACTCCACCTTCAACTACTCCAGTAGCTGGAGCAAGAACATGGCGCCAATTCTGCTCTTTACAGAACATCTTGTTTCTTTTAGGACAACCAACTCTTCCCCTCATCCAATCAGATTTTACAAAAAGTCAACAGAGAGGAAAAAATATGTTCTTTAAATTCTTGAAGTTGTTCTAAAAATGTAAAGTGTAAACGTATTTACTTTTTAAACACAACTATCAGGTCAATTTACATGATCGTGGTCTTAGTGGATAGTTAAGATCTCAGAGAATGTGTCCTCATGTACATTTGTATCACCACCTATAACTTATTCTACATCAGACACTTAAAAGGGAATCAGGCTCCACAATACAAGTGTCACCGCCCTGTTTGTAATACTGTATATAATACCACTAAACAGCCGTTAGATGGCAGCAAAGACATGTATGAAATAGAGGCTGAGAGTTTCACAGCTGCCCGACCCAAAGCTCTGGTATTTAATGACCTGGGAATGAGACTCAACAATCAACTATGTTTCTCCAGAATCATGTGCTGCATGTTTGAAGTGGGCAGAGCTCTAATGGGGGAAAAACATGTGATGTCACATATTTCCATGCACCTATCAGGATCAGGCTACAGGTTTTTGGTTGCTTGGTTGCTGTCAATCATGTAACGTGCTGCTACCATAACAATATTAATTAACATTGATTTAGATGAAGCAGACAGATTTCTAAGTATTAGCATGGAGATGTTAGTGAAGGATGAGCAGCAAACAGTCAGGAATCACACAGAAACAGGTGATACTGATTATTTAGAGTATTATATAGTAACATTTAATCATTTTCTCTCAGGGTTCCTCTGTGTTTAAGTCATTTCTATTATTGTTGTATGTTTCTTGTACATTTAATTTGTGTAAACCATCAGCTCAGATCACTACTGAGAATAAACATGTTTCAACATGTATCTCACTCTGAGTCTCTCAGTCTCAGTTTGTTTCTCTTTCTTTCTAAACGTATCTTATGACCTCCTCACAGGTGAAGCGTTACAGGACATCAGTCAGTCAGCTGTTTAGTTGTCAGAAGGCTCCTTTAACAGAGATACTGGCTCTCTGTTTAATCTCTAACTTCAGTGTTCATGCTAAGCTAAGCTAACCTTGTCTGGGAGTTAACTCTGCTCAGAGTTCACATTGATATCAATCTCCTCATTCAAATCCTCTGTGAGAATACTGAATGTTCAGGTAATATATTGAAGTGTCATCACAAATGAGCATGTGGACCAAACTTGTTAAAATGTGAGGATTTTATTGAAAAGACAAACATCAGCACAAAAACAAAGAACAACTCATCTGAGTTTAACATTCATTCATGTTCATCAGTGTAAAAGAATTTACATGTTTAGTCTCATAAGTTCATAGTTGTAAATGTGTCGATATACATCTCCCACTCTGCTCACTGCTCATATGAGAGACACACTGGCTCCATGATAGACCAAACTCCATATTCTCCATCTATAGAGTGGTGCAGCAATAACATGTTTTTGGAGGCTAACCCTGAAGTTAGCATCACCCTGGTTCCCTCCAGAAGAAGTCTACATTTTTTAGTCTAAGATTTTAGAATATCGCCTAAAATAATCTGACAGACACAAGTTTATGATTCTTACATATTTCTTACATATTCTTATATATGAAGATAATCTTCACAGTGTATAATGTTAGACAGAGAACAACAATTAATGAAACAACCAATCAGAGTCATAGAACATAGAAAAGTCATTTTTATATAATGTTACTTATAATGCAAGAAGCATTTCTGTCTTTTAGTTCATCAAAGCTAAATAAAGTGTCACCAGGAGAGTCACTGAGTGTGTTTGTCATTCAGGTCTCTGGATTCAGCTGCTCAGAGAGCTCTGTGCTGTTGTCAGGAGCTGCAGGTCAGAAACAAACATCCTGTATTGAACTTTTATAAACAATAAATACAGGAAACAGTGTTGAAAAGGTTCATCTGCACAATAATGTGAAACAGGTTTTAATCTAAAACATGAAGTGTGAGTCAGATCAGCTGAAATAGAACCAAAGTAAGTTTTACTTACAAGATGGAGGGCTGATGGCTGAAATCAAAACAAGACAAATAATTTCAGTCACAGTTGTAAATGCCAGATTATCTTTAGTCACTTTATTCCTCTCTTCTAGTATTTACTTTCTCTGACACTCGTTTTAATGTTGCAACCTGAATAAAATAAATCAACTCAAATACCGAAATCAAAGTAGTGAAATCTTTCCTTTTTCTCTCTCACCTTTCTTCTTTTTATAAACGATGAATCCAACAGCACCGATGAGAATGAGAGCAAGAACAACCACTGCAGCAGTGATGAGGACGGTCATGTTACTGGGCTTCACTGTTGAACACAATAAATTAAGACTGCTGCAGATGAAGCAGGTTAGAACAAATTAAAACATTCAATTAGTTTATCATTACTGTTATTGTTGTTGTTCCCATGCACTCCCCTTCAGCACCCTCTGATCTCACTCTTACCTTCGTTGGTTCCGATCCGATCTTTCTCCAGTTTGGTGATGATGTCCTCCTTCACACCATAGAGCTGAAACATACAGTCGTACCTCGTCCAGTCTTCAGGTGTGACTGATGAAAGTTTCAGGTCAACACTCATCTGGAAGGTTCCATCGTGGTTGGGGAGGATCTCTCCGTGGTCCACCTCCTCATGAAGCTCCTCTCCATCTTTCCTCCAGACGAGTGAGGCTCTGTGAGGGTAGAAACCTGTAGCGAGGCAGCTGACTGGAGAGGAGGGAGTCTTCTGGAGGAGAGACACTGAGGGAAGCTCTGGAGAGAGATCAGTGAAACTATTTGTATTTTCAAACACTGAGACAGCAAACTTACCTAACTCATGCTAAGTGTACACTGACTATCACAGTCTGAGCAGCGATGGAAAGAAGTTTCAGAACAGCCAAAATGTCAGTGTCTACTGATTGGTTAGGACGACACTGAATCTTACAGCTACAGAAAATAAACAGAGACAACAATGTAATGTCAGACTGACTGGAGTGAAAACACAACAGCAGTTCAGTCTGAGCAGACTGTATGAACATGACTGTGTCCATTAAACTACATCAGGTCAGGTGATTCTACCTGTTCTCAGCAGAAAGCTCCTCCCATAGTCCAAAAACTTCTTCAGCCACTCAGGGAAAATCAATGTGAGGTAATTCTGATTGTACTTCATTCTAGCTTTGTCAGCATCCCATTTCAGTTTGGTGATGAAAGCCTGTGGTTTTGGAGCGATCCATGTTTCTGTCTTCAGGTCGATTGATAGGAAGTCTTCTCCATCATAACCATACTGATTAAAACCAATAACCTCTCCGGTCTCATCATCCCACTCACAGCCACTTATCCTCTGTAAAATGTGAACACCTGAAACAGAGACAGAGAAAGAAACACCTCACCTCATCACTTTAAGATCACCAATTTGTTCCTGATACATTGTTGTTGTTGTATCCTTTAAGTTATGTGTACATGCATCCAGATGACGTATTGTTTATCTTTTAAGTGATGTTTAAATGCAGCCAGTATTTATAATGTGTATCTGCCTTCACACCAGACTGTGATGTATTATTTGGAGTTGTTTGATTCCTACTTCCTCTCCTGTGTGAAGTTTAACCCTGTAAATATGGCTCATGGAGTATATTTAGATTTACAATCATTGTGTATTGTTATTCTGTATTTACTTTTAGTTTTTAATAACAGAATCACAGCGAAGGATGAATGAATATTTATCCTTCATAGATGTATTAATAATGTAAGATACCTTTGTTCTCATGCACTTTTTGTATCACTGAGTTTTGGCATGTATGTAAATATATTGATTTATATTTGCTGTTGTACAGAAATCATCCATCTGATCGAGCATTCCCAACTCAATAAATGATTTAAAGGTTTTTGGATCCTCGTGTTTAAATGTGCATATCAGTCAGATGTTCTGTGGTCCAGTCGTCCCCTGAAACAGTATTAGTCAATAAAGTATTCAGTCTTTTTCAACGTGCATGATGGAAACTTTCTTTCAGCCCAGGGAGGCTGATAAAATCAATGCCAAATATTTCTGATACAAATCCTACTAAATTATTTGTATAATTATGAAGAACAGTTCATAAAGTAAAAGGTGAAATATAACATAGTGTCAGGCGGGGGGTTAAAGGGAAGACTAAGGAAAGGGGAAGGTGGACCCAAATGCAGTTATACACGAGAGGCAAGGCTGGGGGAAACAAAAAGCGAGCTTTATTGTAAGGCTGATCATGAAAAACAGGAGCAGACAAAACGGGGGCAAGAGACAAAGTATCAAAAGAAAGCAAGGCGAAGTAGCAACAAAAACTGGGCAAAGTACAAATGAAAACCAAAGTTCAAATCAAAAAATGCAAAATGCAAAACTCAAATCCAGAACACATACCGTGGGGAACAAGGAACTGACAGGAGCAGGCACATGGACAGGAACATGGACAAGACAGAGGCTGACAATTACAATGACCAGACAGGGAGTGAAGGGAAACACACAGACTAAGTACACAGACACTGATGACGAGACGAGGAACAGGTGAGGTGGACCAACAGGTGAGGTAACGAAGGGGAGGAGCACATGAGGACATGAGGGGAACAAAACAATAGACAGAGGGAGCCAGAGGGAACATAGGAAAAGACACAGGAGAACTTAAAGGACACATGAGGGCATGGAAAAACAAGACACAAGACACGATACAAAGACATGGAAATCAAATACAAGAAGCAACAAGACAAAACCAGACAAGAACACAACAGACAGATTTACAGTCATGACACATAGCACACACTGTACCTCCACTTTGGTTGAAGCGCTGTTTCAAACTATTGATTGTGGCTTTGAAATCAGTTGACTCCCCCCGAAAACATAATCTTTTGTACAGCTCCAAGTGGTGAGGATCGTCTTCCAATAATTTTTTCACCCAGTCATGTTTTAATTTGAGTAACTTTTTGCTGTCGTCACAGTGGCCCAACAGATTTCCATCAACCACTGCAGCTGCAACGTACTCTGGGAAGTCTGGGAGTCCAGAAGATACAGTGGTGATATACTTCAGGGAGTGTTTCACTGCAGGACAGAAGAGGTTCATACATTCAGTATAAATACACATCATCATCATCACACTCATCATAAATATGATATCATCGTAACACTTTAGGTTAAGGCCTGCCATCTACAGCATGAATCATCTCATGTAACTCATCTATTACCTATTCTATCATTACAGGGTTACAGTACGGCCCACCAACTACTGAGAAGCATTTTGGTGTTTGAACAGACTTTAAAGAGAAGTTACACTCAAAGTACTTTAACTATCAGGTCCCCCTTCTAATATGAATGTGAGCATCCCTTACGGCTGCAATATATTGATATTATACTGTAACTATGATAAGAGACTATATGTCACCTTAGATTATGGATATTTTTATATCATGACATAAGTGTTGTCTTTTCCTGCTTCAAAGGTTTTACACATTCTAATACTTGTCTTCACCCATGTCATCATTATATCCACATTACTGGTGATTACTGATCACGATACTTAATTTTGTTATCAACTCCTAGCGTTGATGTGCTTTTGAGGACATATTTCAAAATGTAAAGATTTATATTATGTGTAGTAACACAGCCTACACATAGCCTATTGTGGCATTATTTTAAGGTGATATCAGCCAGCACTATCATCTTTGAGAGACACACAGAGGTCATAAACCAGAGTCCACCACCAACACTTGCTGGTGAAGTGAAGTGAGTTTACTGTTAGAAGACACTCACCGAGTCTGAAAGTTATAAAATGAACTGTGGTTTGTCTTTTCATACTGCATGTTTGCTATTGTGCAATGACTTTCAATAAAGTTTCTCAATGACTGTTGTTTTTCAGTCCTCTACTGTTCATGACAGTTGTTCTGATCCTGTGACACGGAATTAAAGTTGATCATCTTCTATAACTGCCTCATCATGAAGAAGCTTTTCTTCTGCTTGTACTCGATGAAAAACAAATTACTCTGTGTAACAACAACATCAGTCAACATCTACTTGAACCGCCAAACAGGATGGACACAGTGGATGCCTGTGTACTGTGTGGCAGCTATGTTGCTCCTGCCTGCCCCGTCTGTTTACATGGAGTTTGACTTTCTAGATAATTCTAGAAACACATGATGACGTAATTTGTTTTCACCATGCTGAAAGAGCGAGCAAGCCAAGGGGGGGGACCAGAGGGGGATACGGAGAGAAAGTGAAAGTAAAAGAGTATCTTCGTGTCTGTGACATATTCTACATATACAGATATTAAACGGTAGTAAAATGTTGGTATGAAGTCTGAAGTCCTCTGTCTCCTATGTTTCACCCCACACTTACAATATACAGCCTCCAGTAACACAGCACAGTAATACAGGCTTCAGGACTACAGTATGTTCCTGACAATATACTTTGATCGGCGCTTATTCCAAAGTTAAACAGAAATCAAAGTTATTTAGGGACTCTAGAGGAACGTCCTAATTCATTTTCATATTATCTGAACCCTGAGCTGGACAGACTGGTTGATCTGAAATATAAAGACAGGCAGCCTCCATCTTTAGGTCACTAGTTTACTGCTGAACTGTTCTGTGTTTCATAAACTGCTTTCAGGAAGTAATTCAAGGAAAGTTCTCTTACCTGAAAATGCAAAGTGGCTCGAGAGAAGCAAGAAAATGAAGATCTTCATGTTTTGATAAGTAGCAAGTTTCATCCACGTAATAGCTGAGTTGAGTCAGTGAAGTTGATTCTTCATGGTGTGAATAAATGGAGGAGGTGTTTTCTATCTGGACAACACTTCTCCTTCCTTTCCTCACTGTGTCTTTAGCGAGAGTTTGAACCCTTTTAGAGAGAGTTTCTGTTCTGAGAAGAAAAATAAGCCAAACTGCCTCTAAGTGATCCAGTCCTCACACACCTCACATTAAGTAAAGTGTTAACATTGAATACTACAGTTTATTTGGCAAAGTCCTTATCTTAAGCAACACCCGACCACACAAACGATGGTGATATCTAAACAGCTGCCATTCAGAGATTGGGTCAGACTGAGACTGTCTTTGAATACAAGTGAGCGACGCTTGATGGTAAGACTTGAATTCATGCTGGTTTCTTTTGAAAGTGAGTTGGTTATAAACCACCCTCATGAATGAACCATACATCAATAATTGTCTAATTTTACACATCATCCATGATGATAAAGATCCAGAAAAACAGAGATTCATGACAAAAAATAGCATCCTGTCAGTATTTTAGAGACTCCTCAGTTTTGCACAAATCATGTTTAAGAGACGCTCGTGTCAAGTGAAGCTCCTCCACAGGACACACCTGGGTTTTGTGGTTAAACGGTGTGATGGTAGAATCAGCTGAATCAGTCCAACAACTGATTCAGGAGAACAAGAATAAACTCAGACTGGAGTTGATGGCTCAATCCAACATGGGTTTACAGCTCAAGAGCACGTTCAGCTGCTATGACGGACTGCTTCACCTCTATGACTCAGACAACCAGGAGACTGCAGAGCTCAAAGCTGAATGTGTCCACCTGAAAGACATCGTCAAGGACGACGATGAGACGTTTGAGGAGGAATTACAGGCCATGGTGAGCGAGAGCAGAACCCTGACTGCAAACCTGAAAACACTTGAGAGGTTTGATGAGTCGATTTTGTTGAAGGAGAGTCTGGTGATGAGACTTAGAGCTCTGATAGCAGAGGAGGAGCAGAGAGTCGCTGAAGACGAGAACACAACGATACATGTCCTTCAATCAGAGACACAGCCGGTGAGAAGAACCAGTAGTTTGAGATCATTGTGGAAAAGATTCACCAAGCTCTTCAAAACCTGACGAGTGGAGGACAGTGCCTCTGATGATACTGTCGCAGCTGATAACTACGACTCAGTGGTTATAACTGTAACCTGAGTGGAGCGACCATGTTCTCTGGGTTTCTGTACGGGTTTTCACTGCCTGCTCCAGTTCACCCACTAGCATTCACTGTAAAAGAAAACATAAATAAATAAATAACAAGAAACAATGTCCATGCTTGATCTTCCAATTTCTGGCCCCGCCACCAACCATTCCCTTCCTCTGTGTCGACTCCACCTTCAACTACTCCTGTAGATGGAGCAAGAACATGGCGCCAATTCCATTCTTTATGGAACAGCATCTTACTTATTTTATATCTTGTCCCCATGTACATTTGTATCAGCACCTATAACTTATTCTACATCAGACAGTATTTAACACCCAGTGTTGGGAAGATTACTTTGGAAATGTAGTTGGTTACAATTACAAGTTACCCTGTTGAAAATGTAATAGTAGTGTAACTATTTCAATTACTTTCTCAAAGTAATGTAACTAATTACATTTGATTACATTTTGATTACTTTTCTTAATTTTGAATGAAATCTCTCAACTGCTAACCATTTTCACATTTTAAGACCTATAGTGTGATAAGCCTTTCAGTTCAAAGGTTTAACCATATATTATGAGTCTGACCTTCGGCCTGTACTAAAGGAGGCTCACTTCCTCACTAAATGGAGCGACAACGGGCTGATTTCAGCCAAGAGGAGCAGGTTGTTTTAATGGAGAGAGTATGAGCGATACAAAAAAGCCTGATCACAGCCTGAAGCAACAGTGTTGCTGCAAATATGACAAGAGGAGGCTGATTTTAATTTCTGACAGCTCTACATTGAGCTGCTTTTAAATATGAAGCTTTAGAGCAACAACAACTGTTGTTTTGAACTGTGTTTTATATTGTTTTCATATATTTCACTGATCGCATTTATAAAATGCCAGTGTGTGTTTTATTGAAAGCGAGGCTGGTGTGCGTATGAAAATAGGTTACAGTGGGTTTTTTAGGTGCTGTAGCTACAAGCAAATCTCATGTTGTCTCTGTACAAAGACCTTCTTAAATGTGAGAAAACAGAGTAGACCTACTCAAGATTTGCGTTTGGGCAACACATAACAGGCGAAACAATTAATTTATTCATCGCCACAACATTAAGTTAAAGTATCTGTCCCGCTGCGAGCGCACAACTTCTTTCAGTGGTGACTGACTGTATATAAAAGTAAATAAATGACCTTCTGACGCGAGTCGGATCAACAGCTGAGCAGCGTATCCCCTCAGCTGAACATCTGTAGGCGGAGACGCTCAGAGAGAAAGTAAACAGCAGCGGATCAGCGCGATCTCTCGCTCCCCACAAATGCTCCGTTCTGATCCAGCTCCACTGGACTTTCAAAGTAAAGGTGACGTCAGCTGTAAATGAGTTAAATAGTGAAATAGCGGCGCTTTTATAACCGATTTTATGATTAAACTCTGAACAGAACCTGGTCGGGACCAGGTTATGAGCTAAGCATAAGTTACCAATGGTGATCTAGCCGGGTAAAAAGAGAGCCACCTTTGTAATACGGGGAAGCCTGGCTTCTGTCTGTATTAAGTGTTTTTTGTATTTCCAGCCCAGGAACATCTTGTGCGCCGCCGACACTGTTGCTGCTGAGTCTGACTGCCGCCGTACGGTTTGTCGGTTGAGTCGAATGGCACATGACCAGAGAGAGTCAATCATAAGCATCAGTTTTGGAAGGAGGATGTTGATATGAAAAAAACTAAAAACAAACATGAATCCAGGGGGGCGAAAAACTATTTAATAAATCTGAGCTTTGGCGGCGATTTTTCAAATGTAACTTAAGTCGTAATCATTGAAATTTCCAAAAGCAACTGTAATTTAATTACATATTTTCTCCCAGTAATGTAACGGATTACAATTACGTACATTTTGTAATTAAATTACGTAACGTCGTTACATGTAATTCGTTACTCCCCAACACTGATAACACCATGATAACGATGATCCTTTGCACAGAGATGCCACTGAAATCATTCAGCAGCTCCTCGACTTCAACTGAACCAAAGTAGACAGAAATACCACAGAGCACATATATTCTACAAAGGTTTCAGTTTGGACAGAACCAGTCAAACCTGGATTCCTTAAAGTACCCAGTGTGTGAGAGATATTTATTTCATCCACTTGAAAGGGAATCAGGCTCCACAATACAAGTGTCACAGCCCTGTTTGTAATACTGTATATAATACCACTAAACAGCCGTTAGATGGCAGCAAAGACATGTATGAAATAGAGGCTGAGAGTTTCACAGCTGCCCGACCCAAAGCTCTGGTATTGGATGACCTGGGAATGAGACTCAACAATCAACTATGTTTCTCCAGAATCACGTGCTGCATGTTTGAAGTGGGCAGAGATCTAATGGGGGAAAAACATGTGACATCACATATTTCCATGCACCTATCAGGAACAGGCTCCAGGTTTTTGGTTGCTTGGTTGCTGTCAATCATATAACTTGCTGCTATCAATTAACAATATTAATTAACATTGGTTAAGATGAAGCAGACAGATTTCTAAGTATTACCATGTAGATGTTAGTGAAGGATGAGCAGCAAACAGTCAGGAATCACACAGAAACAGGTGATATTGATTATTTATCATATGGTAACATTTAATCATTTTCTCTCAGGGTTCCTCTGTGTTTAAGTCATTTCTATTATTGTTGTATGTTGCTTGTATATTTAATCTGTGTTAACCATCAGCTCAAATCACTACTGTGAATAAACATGTTTCAACATGTATCTCACTCTGAGTCTCTCAGTCTCAGTTTGTTTCTCTTTCTTTCTAAATGTATCTTATGACCTCTTCACAGGTGAAGCGTTACAGGACATCAGTCAGTCAGCTGTTTAGTTGCCAGAAGGCTCCTTTAACAGAGATACTGGCTCTCTGTTTAATCTTTAACTTGCCGCTGCCAATGACGACGAGGGAGAAACGCTGAGGCCTACGCGGAGCTTATTCAGTTCCTTGTTGATCAAATCCTATCGTTGGTGAGATGCGGCAGATGATGGACGCGTGGCACTGAAGACTCCACCTTCAACTACTCCTGTAGATGGAGCAAGAACATGGCGCCACTCTAAGTTCTTTACGGAACAGCATCTTGTTTCTTTTAGGACGACCAACTCTGTCCCTCATCCAATCAGATTTCACAAAAAGTCAACAGAGAGGGAAAAAATAGTTAAGATCTCAGAGAATGCGTCCCCATGTACATTTGTATCACCACCTATAACTTATTCTAGATCAGACACTTGAAAGGAAACTTATTCAGTTCCTCGATGATCAAAGCCTATTGCTGGTGATGCGCGACGCGGCAGATGATGGACGCGTGGCACTGAAGATACTATGCTGGAAAAGGAAGCCCAGGGTAATAAACTTGTACACAGAGTTGACCTCTTTGCAAAAATTGCCCACTGAGAATGTCAATGAATATGTCATCAGGGCCTAGACTGCGATCACGGCCTTACGAAGCGCCGGGGAAGAACTCAGTGACGGCCTTTTGATAGCGATGATTTTGAAAGGGTTACCAAAGACATTCAAACCGTTTGCAATACATCTGACTCAGACTGATGATAAACTGACTTTTGCTGAGCTCAGGACAAAGCTCAGGAGTTATGAAGATGTTGAAAGTATGCGCACAACAGCGTTTGAAGATAGAGGGCGAGAGGGCATTTTGGCACATAGTACGCGCCAGATGGACTAAAGGACAGTGGAGAAATGGACATTGTGTGTTACAGATGCGGCACCAGAGGCCACATAGCCAGAGTCGTCTGTGCAAACAGTGGTGCAACCACTGCAAAAGTAGCACACACAACAATGCAAGCTGCAGACAGAAGAAACAGTGGGACAACACGCGGAAAGGCTCCGACAAGACGGGGGATAGGCAATATGCATTCTAAGTGAGCGACGCGCCGGTGCGAGTGCCAGATGTTAGGAGGAGAGATCTAATGGTCGATGCGGGCGCTACATCCCACATAATCACTGACATCTCAAAGTTTAAGAAGTTTGACAGCGCTTTCCAGGCTGGGACACATTGTGTGGAGCTGGCAGACGGCTCCAGGTGCACCAGAGTGGCCAAGAGCAGAGGTGATGCAGAGGTGTGGCTACTTGACAGCAGGGGACGGCGTTTCCGAACAACACTGAGGAGCACCCTGTACATCCCAACATATCCCAAGGATATAATTTCTGTGAAAGCTGCTACCTCAAACGGAGCCACGGTGATTTTCAGTGAGAGGAAAAATGTTCTGCTCCATAAAGACGGTACTAAATTTCCCATACATGTACATAACAAACTTTATTATCTGCACACATCAGAAAATGACTGTGATGATCACTGTAAGAAAAGTCTTGATTTGCAGAGTTGGCATGAAATCCTAGGACAATGCAATTATGCTGATATAAAGAAACTGAGAAAAGTTGTTAATGGGATGGACATTAAGGAAGAGCGTAAAAACCCTATCCCATGTTGTGAAGTCTGCACTCAAGAGAAGTTTGTAGGCTATGATAAGAATAGTCCAGCCTATATGGTGTACTACCATACTACTACTACAGGAAAATACAAAAACACAGACTTGTGGAGTTTACATCTAGAATTGATAAAGAAATGCTGAATGCTGCAGATTTATGTTGATGACGTAATGTGGTCATGTGATTCACCTGTTCTGTTGATTACCTGCAGCTGTACAGAATAAAATCCATGTCTGCCATGACTTTGGTTGTTCACACAAAGAGAGCAAACGTGTGCGGTGTGATACGTTAAACGCTGTGAAGAAAACTCTGTTAACAGATTTTATTGAAAAGACAAACATCAGCACAAAAAGAAAGAACAATACATTTGAGTTTAACATTCATTCATGTTCATCAATATAAAGGAATTCACATGTTTAGTCTCATAAGTTCATAGTTATACATTAGTCGATAAACATCTCTCTCCTCCCTTCTCCAAGACATCTCACACGACATCTTGCCATTCCTCACCACCCTGGTCAACTCCTCCCTCACTTTAGACCTTATTCCATCTCCTTTCAAGACAGCTACTGTAAATTCACTCTTAAAGAAACCCACCCTACACTCATCTGACATCCGAAACTACAGACCTGTATCTCTTCTTTCATTGCTCTCTAAAACCCTGCAACGTGCCGTCTGCAACCAACTATCCTCCTTGACTCCAGTCAGTCAGGCTTCAGGACTGCTCACTCCATTGAGACGACCCTCCTCACAGTGATCGAGTCACTTCGTGCTGCCAGAGCCTTGTCCCATTCGTCTGTCCTCATTCTCCTCGACTTATCTTCTCCCTTTGACAAAATCAACCACCAAATCCTCCTCTCTGCTCTGGCTGAACTTGGCAACGCTGACTCTGCTCTAACCTGGTTCATATCATACCTGACAAATTGCACCTTTCAGCTCACATGGAATGGCTCCTTGTCCAAACCCTGCTTTCTGGAAACTGGTGTCCCTGAAGGCTCAGTACTAGGACCACTTCTGTTTTCACTATACACTAGATCACTAGGCTCTGCAATCACATCACATGGAATCTCTAACCACTGTTATACAGATGACACCCAGCTGTTCCTCTCTTTTCCCCACCCTCCTCCAACACCCAGGTTGCAATGAGCATGTCAGAATGAACTCCTCTTCATCCCTGGGAAAGACTGCCCTTGCATGGCACTGTCAGTCAGTGTCGAGGACATTAACGTATCGTCTTCATCAACTGCGAGGAATCTGGGCATAATCCTCGACAACAGAATATCTTGCAACCCCAGCATCACTGCTGTAGCCCAATCATGCAGATTTGCCCTCTACAACATCTGCAGGATCTGATCTTTCTTCAGAAAGGACGCAATGCAACTCCTGGTCCAAACACTGGTCATCTCCCGCCTGGACTACTGCAACTCACTTTTGGCTTGACTCCGCGCCTCTACGACAAAACCGTTGCAGCGTATCCAGAACACTGCAGTGCACTTTCTGTTGCAGGCTGTATCTGATTCAAGATGATGGTGCTGGCCTTCAAGGCCGTCAATGGAATTGCACCTATGGACCTCAAAACACTGGTCATAACACACACTCCAGCGCGAGCACTTTGCTCCACTACATCAGCAGGCCGGCTGGTACCACCATCACTGAGAGCAAACAAAGGTCGCGCAGCGAAGTCACGACTCTTCCTTGTTTGGGCGCCTCAGTGATGGAACAAATTCCTGACCAATGTCAGGACAGCAGAGTCACCTGCCATCTTCCAAAAAAGACTCCAGACTCACTTTTTCAGAAACAACCTCAACCCTGCATAGCCCCTGCATACCTCCCACCCCCCTACCTCCCACTCTGCTTACTGCTCATACAAGGGATGCACTGGATCCATGATAGACCAAACTCCATATTCTCCATCTATAGAGTGGTGCAGCAATAACATATTTTTGGAGGCTAAACCTGAAGGTTGCATCGCCCTGGTTCCCTCCACAAGAAGTCCATGGGATTTTTGAATTAGATTTTGGATCTGTGACAAACACAAGTTTGTGATTCTTACATGTTTTGTTTGTAACTAAAGTCTGGTCACATGCTGTCCCCTGATTGCTTTGAGTATATATTCGACAGAAAAAACAAATAAAAAAACAACCAGTCAGAGTCACAGAACATAGAACAGTCCCACTTTTTTTAATCAGTCCTTTTTTACATGTAACTTCACTGTTTTTGCAAGAAGCCATCTTTTACTCTTTTAGTCTATTTTAGTTCATCAAAACTAAATAAAGTTTCACCAGGAGAGTCACCGAGTGCGTTTGTCATTCAGGTCTCTGGATTCAGCAGCTCAGAGAGCTCTGTGCTGTTGTCAGGAGCTGCAGGTCAGAAACAAACAACCTGTATTGAACTTTTAAAAACAATATTTACAGGAAACAGTTCTAAAAAAGGTTAAAATGACTGAAAGACTTAAATCAAAGTGCTAAAAACTTTCCTTTTTCTCTCTCACCTTTCTTCTTTTTGTAAACGATGAATCCAGCAGCACCGATGAGAATGAGAGCAAGAACAACCACTGCAGCAGTGACAAGGACGGTCATGTTACTGGGCTTCACTGTTGAATACAATAATAGTTTATTATTACTGTTTTTGTTGTTGTTCCCATGCACTCCCCTTCAGCAGCCTCTGATCTCACTCTTACCTTCGTTGGTTCTGATCCGATCTTTCTCCAGTTTGGTGATGATTTCCTCCTTCACACCAGAGAGCTGAAACACACAGTTGTACTTCGTCCAGTCTTCAGGTGTGACTGATGAAAGGTTCAGGTCAACACTCATCTGGAAGGTTCCATCGTGGTTGGGGAGGATCTCTCCGTGGTCCACCTCCTCATGAAGCTCCTCTCCATCTTTCCTCCAGACGAGTGAGGCTCTGTGAGGGTAGAAACCTGTAGCGAGGCAGCTGACTGGAGAGGAGGGAGTCTTCTGGAGGAGAGACACTGAGGGAAGATCTGGAGAGGAAAGAGAGAGATATTCTGTTCTTATGATTCACAGTCAGGTCGTCAATCACAGTGTCAATGTTCAGTGGAACTATTTCTGTTGTGAAACACTGAAACTGTAAAATCACTTTCTTTAAACTAACTGTGACATCACAGTCTGAGCTTTGATGGTGAGTGATGTCACCCGAAGATGTCTGTGATTGGTCAGGACTAAAACAAATGTAAGCACTACAAAAACAGCTGATGTCAGACAGGTTGGATTAATAATACAATCAGGGTTGGGAGGGTTACTTTAAAAATGTAGTCCGATACAGTTACTAATTACCTGTTAAAAAATGGAGTCAGTAACGTAATCCAAGAACCACAATATTAAAGTAATGTAACTTGATTACTTTAAATTACTTTTGGATTACCTCAATACAAATGCAAATAAAGACTTCCTCTGAGGAACACATAAAGCAAATTAAAAATTTAATTAATTGTAGGGTATGTTAGATTCATTCAGTTTTATTCATTGACTACTAACTATTCAGCTGTATTCAAGAATTACATCACATATTATAATAATAATAATAATAATAATAATAATGGTAACAATTATTATTAGTGTTATTGTAACTACTAGGCCTATTTCTAGTAATAGCAGTAGTAAAACACCCCCACATACAGGATGTGTGTCACTTATTTGTCCCCCAAAGAATGATGTGGACTGGCAGTTGGAGAGTGCTTGTTCACATCCTGGGCATTGCCGAGGTGCCCCTGAGCAAGGCACCGACCCCTAACACTGCTCATTGGGCGCCGTAGCATGTGTGGCTGCCCCTTCGCTCATCTCCTCTACACTGCATGTGTGTGTTTGTGTGTGCGCACCTGTGTGTAATGTGAGTGGAAAAAGGAATTTCCCAATTTGGGATTATAATAGTATATAAAAAAAAAAAATAAAAAAAAAATAATAATTACCCATACAATTTCCTAATATAATCATGCTATTTTAATATCTTGTTGTGATCTAAGTGTTAGTGACCCATTTCAGTCACTGCAGGTGTTTCAGGCAATTTTGTAACGTACAAGGCTCACAAGGTGGCAGTAGCTACATTTCAATTGCCTATGGGGCCCTCGCAAGTCAACAAGTTTTCCACAATGAAGTCCGTGCAAATGTTTCACAATAAAAGCCTACTGAGCTATTTATGCTAGAGGACTTTTAATTTGAGACGGACACAGGAAGTGTTGAGTTTGTATTAACAATGTAATGTCTTTATTTTAACAGGGCAAACGGGAGCGAACCAAAACGAAACTTCAAAACTACCAAAAAACCTAAACACGTACCATCCCAGTCACCAGCAGCACCACCCACAGACCCAGTAGTAGTACCTAGTTGCAGCAGCAGCAGCAGCAGTAGTTGAAACAATCAAAGCCCGAGCCTGGTTAGCAGGCTAACTAATGTTAACTTTAGCTAGCAGAATTTCTGTGTAGCTAGCTAACGTTCGCAGTTTCGCTTACCATTAAATGTTTCTTTAAATTAGATGTGGAGTCCTTGGACGATGACAGTGTGTGCACAGCTGGGAGGCACAGCTTGCACTGTACAGTGATGTTGTTCCCCCTTACTTCTTTAGAAACCGAGTAATGGCGAAATTTCCACGCAGTGAAAGCATTTTTTCTCTAGTGCTCGAGGCCATAATGAGCCGCCTGGCTTCACTTGAGAGCAGAGCGTGGTTGTGACTGACTTGTTGTGAACTGTAGTAATGTGTGCGTGCGTGCATACGGCATTGCCGCATTGGCAAGTGTTAGATTAATTCATTCACATTTATTAATCATTCATCATTATATATTTTAATTGTAATCCAACTAATAATCCCAATTTTTTCCAGTATCTGTAATCTGATTACGTCTTTTTTTTCTGTAACTGTAACAGAATACAGTTACTGTTTCTTTGTATCCTAATTACGTAACGCCGTTACATGTAGTCCATTACTCCCCAAGCCTGAATACAATGACAGTTCAGTCTGAGCAGCCTATATGAAGATCACTGTGTCTAATAAACTACATCAGGTCAGGTGATCCTACCTGTTCTCAGCAGAAAGCTCCCCCCATACTCCACGTACGTCTTCAGCCGCTCTGGATGAATCTGAGTGAAAGCAGTCTTATAGTGTTCTCTCATATCTTTATCAGCTTCCCATATCTGTTTGGCGATGACAGCCTCAGGTCTAAGAGCGATCCATGTAAATGTATTTGGATCCAATTCCAAGAGGTCTTCTCCATCATAACCAAACTGAGCGAAACATTTGACCTCTTCAGTCTCATCATCCCACTCAACACCTCCCATCTCTTGTAAAACATGGACTCCTGAGACAGAGACAGAGACTGTAATTAACACTGATTCACAACTGAAACATTCAGTGGAAAGGTGATCTTAAAAACATTGTACATTGTGTGATGACTGCTATTTTTTTAGTTGTTTGTTCATGAATCAGATTATTATCAGTAGTTTGTGTTTAACAGCTTCAGCAACAAGTCTAACTAGCAGCTGATTAATGTTGACATGATGAATGACAGGTAGTGGCTGGACCACTGAAGACAAACTGATATGATGGTTTACTTTACATGAATCTCTATTTCAGGTTATGTGTAAAATAATGTTAGAGTTTGAACTGATTGGTATCTTAAAGGAGAACTTCGGTCGATTTAAACATGCAGCTTCATTGCTCAAGCTACCCTTGACTTGCCAGCACCGAAGACGCGAACAAATTTGGTCAAGCCATTACAGAGCTCCGTGAACGGAGACTTAGCATTGAACGCTAACAGCATGGGGTCAGAACTTTACACTGTGTTTTAAGCGTCTTAACATGCTCCACATCTCACACCAAAAGTTATGCAACATCAGCAGACACCTTAGCACACAGCACTGTAGCGTGTATGACTCAAACTGAATAAAAAAGTAGTTAAAACAGTGTGTTTGTGCAAGCAGCTACTTACCTGTTTGTTGACATCCGTGTCTTCCGGTAGCTAGACCAAACTAGTCGATCCGTCGAGCGTGCACTTACTCCCTCACTGGCGGAGACGGAAACGTAATCCAGCATTTTCGTGTTTATGTTCATAATGCACATGTCCATGTTACAGCCTGTCATGAGCCATGAGCCTTACAATAGCCTGTTAAGCCTGTTAAGTGCACACTCGATGGATATGCTAGTTTGGTCTAGCTACCGGAACACACGGATGTCAACAAACAGGTAAGTAGCTGCTTGCACAAACACACTATTTTAACTACTTTTTTATTCATTTTGAGTCATACACGCTACAGTGCTGTGTGCTAAGGTGTCTGCTGATGTTGCATAACTTTTGGTGTGAGATGTGGAGCATGTTAAGACGCTTAAAACACAGTGTAAATTTCTGACCCCATGCTGTTAGCGTTCAATACTACATCTCCATTCACGGAGCTCTGTAATGGTTGGACCAAATTTGTTCGCGTCTTCGGTACTGGCAAGTCAAGGGTAGCTTGAGCAATGAAGCTGCATGTTTAAATTGACCGAAGTTCTCCTTTAAGGCCCTGGGTCACTTTGCAACTAAGATGCAGAACAGTGAAAAGTTAAACAGACTATAACATGTTTCATACTGTACCTTCACTTTCAATGAAGTGACTCATCAAACTGTTTGTGTAAGCTTTGAGGGAGTTTGGCAAAAAGTGGATACATCTTTGTTTGTGCCACTCGAACTGCTCAGGATACTTTGTGAAGAATAATTTAGCAGTGTCATGTTTCACGTCCACCTTTTTGTTGCTGTCACAGTACCCCACCAGACGTTCATCAATCTCCAGTGTCCCCACAAATTCTGGGAGGTTTGGGATTCCAGTTGATGCAGTTAGGAAATACTTCATGGAGTGTAGCACTGCAGGACAAACAAATGGGATCATAAATAACACTAATCATAAGTATGAAGCTAAGAGAAAATATAAATATGATATGAAGTGTGTGTGTTTGCTGCAAAGGATCAAAATGCAAAAGTTTTAAATGTAACTTGCAGAACAAACAGCCTCCATTCAGTATGAACACACACTCATCATTACACTCAGAAATATGATGAAGTCAGTGTCCATCCATCCAACCATCCATTTTCGTCCGCTTATCTGAGGCCGGGTCACGGGGGCAGCTGCTTGAGCAGGGACACCCAGACTTCCATCCAGCTCTTCCGGGAGGATCCCAAGGCGTTCTCAGGCCAGCTGGGCGAATATAGTCGCTCCAGCGTGTCCTGGGTCTTCCTTGGGGTCTCCTCCCGGCGGGACATGCCAGGAACACCTCCCGAGGGAGGCGTCCCGGGGACATCCGAAACAGATGCCAGAGCAACCTCAGCTGGCTCCTCTCGATGTGAAGGAACAGCGGCTCTACTCCGAGCTCCTCCCGGGTGGTCACCCTATCTCTGAGGGAGCGCCCCGCCACCCTGCAGAGGAAACTCATTTCGGCCGCTTGTATCCGGGATCTTATTCTTTCGGTCATGAACCCAAAGTTCATGACCATAGGTCTGACTTACTGCCGGCAATGCGAACCAAGCTCCTGCTCCGGTCGTACAAGGACCGTACAGCCCTTAGCAGAGGGCCTCCAACCCCGTACTCCCGGAGCACCCCCCACAGAATACCACGAGGGACAAGGTCGAATGCTATCTCCACGTCCACAAAACACATGTGGACTGGTTGGGCAGACTCCCATGAACCCTCGAGCACTCTGCGGAGGGTATAGAGCTGGTCCAGTGTTCCACGGCCTGGACAAAAACAACATTGTTCCTCCTGAATCCGAGGTTCGACTATCGGCCGAATTCTCCTCTCCAGTACCCTGGAATAGACTTTCCCAGGAAGGCTGAGGAGTGTGATCCCCCGATAGTTGGAACAAATCACTACCACTACCCCGGTCTGTCAGTCCAGAGGCACTGTCCCCAACTGCCACGCGATGCTGCTGAGACGTGTCAACCAAGACAGCCCCACAACATCCAGAGACTTGAGGTACTCAGAGCGGATCTCATCCACTCCCGGTGCTTTGCCACTGAGGAGCTTCCGGACTACCTCAGTGACTTCAGCTTGGGTGATGGATGGGTCAACCTCTGGGTCCCCAGCTCTGCTTCCTCTATGGAAGGCGTGTCAGTGGGATTGAGGAGATCCTCGAAGTATTCCTTCCACCGCCCGACAATGTCCCCAGTCGAGGTCAACAGCTCCCCACTGTAAACAGTGTTGGTGGAGGACTGCTTCCCCTTCCTGAGGCGCCGGATGGTTTGCCAGAATTTCTTCGAGGCCGACTGGTAGTCCTCCTCCATGGCCTCCCCAAACTTTTGGCCTGCCGGTACCCGTCAGCTGCCTCAGGAGTCCCCCGGGCCAACCAGTCTCGATATGACTCCTTCTTCAGCCTGACAGCAACCCTTACTTCCGGGGTCCACCACCGGGTTCAGGGATTTCCGCCACGACAGGCACTGGAGACCTTACGGCCACAGCTCCGGACAGCCGCGTCAACAATGGAAGTGGAGAACATGGTCCATTCGGACTCAATGTCCCCAGCCTCCCTCGGGATCTGGTCAAAGCTCTCCCGGAGGTGGGAGTAAAAGACCTCCCTGACCGAGGGTTCCGCCAGACGTTCCCTTCAAACCCTCACAATACGTCTGGGTCTACCAGGTCTGTCCAGCTTCCTCCCCTGCCAGCGGATCCAACTCAGCACCAGGTGGTGATCAGTTGACAGCTCGGCCCCTCTCTTCACCCGAGTGTCCAAGACATACGGCCGGAGGTCAGATGACACGACCACAAAGTCGATCATTGACCTCCGGCCTAGGGTGTCCTGGTGCCACGTGCACATATGGACACCCTTATGCTTGAACATGGTGTTTGTTATGGACAAACCGTGACTAGCACAGAAGTCCAGTAACAAAACACCACTCGGGTTCAGATCGGGGAGGCCGTTCCTCCCAATCACACTCCTCCAGGCAACACTATCGCTGCCCACGTGGGCATTGAAGTCCCCCAGTAGAACAACGGAGTCCCCGGTTGGAGCACTCTCCAGTACTCCTCCCAGGGACTCCAAGAAGGCCGGGTACTCTACACTGCTGTTCGGCCCATAAGCCGAGACAACAGTGAGAGCCCTATCCCCGACCCGAAGGCGCAGGGAAACGACCCTCTCGTTCACCGGGGTAAACTCCAACACATGGCGGCTGAGCTGAGGGGCTATAAGCAAGCCCACACCGCCTCGCCGCCTCTCACTGCGGGCAACTCCAGAGTGGAAGAAAGTCCAGCCTCTCTCAAGGAGTTGGGTTCCAGAGCCCAGACTGTGCGTGGAGGTGAGCCCGACTATCTCTAGCCGGTACCGCTCAACCTCCCGCACCAGCTCAGGCTCTTTCCCCCCCAGCGAGGTGACATTCCATGTCCCTATGGCTAGAGTCACCATCCGGGGATTGGGTCGCCGGGGCCCCCGCCCACGACAGCCACCCAAATCGCACTGCACCAGCCCCTTCTGAACCCTCCTGCAGGTGGTGAACCCACTGGAGGGCGGGCCCATGTCGCTCGTTCGGGCTGCAACCGGCCAGGTCCCGTGGGGCAAAGACCCGTCCACCGGGCGCTCGCCTGCGAGCCCCAACCCCAGGCCTGGCTCCAGGGTGGGGCCCCGTTGACGCCATTCCGGGCAACGTACACTTCCTCGATCTTAACTTCTTCATTAGGGGCTTTTGAACCGATCTTAGTCTGACCCGTCACCTAGGACCTGTTTGCCTTGGGAGACCCTACCAGGGGCATTAAGCCCCGGACAATATAGCTCCTAGGATCATTCAGGTGCTCAAACCCCTCCACCACGATAAGGTACCGGTTCAAGGAGGAGTGAAGTCAGTGTGACTCAGTTAAATCAGTCTGATCAAGTTGAAACAGGTGTATAGTCAGTAATGGGCCAAGTTTAGACAAAATACATTTTCAGTCAATGTAACATTACTGTCACAACAATGTCTCAGACAATGAACCGTGATGCCATCAACTATTCATTTATCCAGAGGAATCAGGACCGTCTAAAAGTTATTTTGGATTTTGTACTGTTGTGTGTCAAACAAACAGAACTTTGATGAGCCCAGTTGTTCAAGATGAGCTGCTGGAGTCAGCAGCCTCTTTGCTGTTCAGGATCAAAGCTGAAGTCCTTGAACCAGGCAGCTATTATGTCCCGATGGCAGACGGGTATGAGGATGAGTCAAAGCTTGAACTCGTAGCTGTTAGTGTGAGATTTGTTCATGCAGGGAAAATAAAAGAACAGACAATCAGATTCAGGGACGAAATTATGTCAGAGCAGATATTACAGGTGATTGAACCACTGCAACTTGACCCATCTCTGTGTGTTGGATTTAGTTTAGACGGTGCCTCTGTTGTGTCAGGAAACAAGGGAGGTGTGCATGTGATTATAAAACAATCTTTTTCTCGAGACGTGAACGTCCACTGTCACTCTCACAGACTGAATTCGGTGTCTCGCAGCACATTAACACATTCTTTGATACAGTGAACAATATGCACAGTTTCATGAGAGGCAGCAGCAGACATGCAGGTTTGCGGAAGTGCAAAAAGAGCTCCATCCACGACACCATGCTCGAAACTTGAGCGATTTGTGGACACAATCTGGATTTACGAATCTGGAGCAGTGAACAGAATTTCAGAATTTTTTTTTGAAAGGGAGAATTATTGAAGTTGAATGATTTTGACACACAGGGTTTACAAAGCCCAACATGATCAATCTCTGAGTGCATTGACCTATTTGAGGGACTAAAGGAGAGCCATGCTCAGTTTAGAGATGATTCGGAGTGTGATTTTATGCCCTACATAACCAGGCCCCTTCCTACCTCACAGACTTGCTCCACCACCACACTCCATCCCGCAACCTCCGATCATCCGACGCTAACCTCCTCTCACACCCGCTCAGGACCAAGCACTGCACCTGGGGCGACAGAGCCTTTTCCATAGCCGCCCCCTCCCTCTGGAACGCCCTCCCCAAATACATCCCTGACTGTTCTAACCCATCCACCTTCAAATCATAACTCAAGACCCACCTTTTTAAATCTGCCTTTAACCTGCAATAATAGATATTTTCTCTGTGCCCCCCATCAGTTTTTGTAATCACAAACACACACAGTTATTTGCACATTGTTTGTTTGTCCTTATATGTACTTTTCATTTATTTCTCTATGTATTTTTCCTCTGTTTTTGGTTTTATGTAAAGCGTCTTTGAGAGCTGTAAAAGCGCTGTATAAATAAAATGTATTATTATTATTATTATTATTATTAACTTATGAAGCTAACAGAACAGCTGATGCAGAAAAATGAAATCAAGAGCTGGGACCAGAGAGAAACGGCTTGTTGGATCTGTGCCCACAACTGGTTTGAGAAAAGCAACAAGTGTGTGAAATAATGATGACATGACTCAAACACATCTGGAATGATATCCTGACAGACAGCTGACAGAGCTGGACTCTTGTTTCCAGGAGGATCAGTACAGTCCAAGACATTTACACAGAAGGACTCTGTGGACCTGTGTGATCACTATCTCATCTCGGTTGAGGATGCTGAATTAACAGTCACAAAGTGCAATAAAGTGGTTAATGAACAGTGTTGTGCGCTGTAGAGACGATGTACTGCTCCCCTGGAAGTGAAACTAAACTCAGAGGAAAGAGTTGAGTGGACTGTGAAATTTAAAGAGTTTAAAGGTTTAAAATGTGATCTTACCTGCTGATGAAACGTGACAGAAGAGAAGCAACAACAATAACGTTCTCATCTTGATTTGATGAAGATGAGTGAGTGAAGGACCGAGCTGGATCAACTATTTCCTGTTATTTTATCATGGCAGAGAGAGGAGAGAGAGTTTTTGTCCAGAGAACAAAAATAGTCCAAACCACCTACAAGTGATCTGGTCCTCACCAACACCCCTCACCTTAAGTAAAGTGTTAACAGTGAATAACAGTTTATTCAGCAACATGGTTACCTTAAAATAGCCCCGACCACAGAACGGGGGGATCAGCTTTTCCAGTGAACTCCCTCACTTCCTTCCTTTTTCACATAACTATGGTGATTTAAAACAAAATGATCAAAACAGCTTCGAGTCAGAGATTGGGTCAGACTGAAGAGGTTTTTTTTTCTGAGCCTGTCTTTGAGTTCAAGTGAGCGACACTTGATGGTAAGACTTGCATTCATCAGGTGGAGGGAGCGTGGGGATCCTCGTGCACAGAGATGCATCTCTTGGCCTCTCGCTTGAAATCAGACCACTTTTTTTAAACTCTTCCAAAGTCTGCGGCTCTGAACTCACAGCGCTTAAAGCTTCTGTCACTTTCTGCCATTCCAGTTAATTCACTTTGTTGCTCAGGCAAAAAAAAAAAATGAATTGGGGGAGGGTCCAAAGAACAATATTAGTAATGTCGGATGGTCTCGCTTTCTTATCACATGAAACGGTAGATTCACCCCCCTCCCACCACAGTACATTCTGAACAGTCACTCCTTCAGTGAGTCTGAACTAGAGAGAGGTGGATGAAGCCTTATGGAGCTTTTGGGCTTCAAACTCTGCAGCATATTGACATCTGGTGGCTTGTAAAGATACAGCAGCCCTTCATGACTGGAGTCTCAGCACCACAACACTCTGATCTGAACAGTTTGTGTGTTATCATCAAATCTGTCATACTGTTGCATTACATGTAGATATTATTGTGCATTATGTTACAGTAAAATAATGAATAAATGTCCAAGAAGCCTGTTATTGGTGTAGTTGAGCCTGTTGTTGGCTCATCGTGTGTTCTAGCTTCGTCTTGAGTGACCAGTGCTCATTAGAACAAACAGATACACACTTTTTACACAAAGAAAGAAAAATCTTCATGTATAACATTTGCCAAATTAACAAGCAGGCTCAAATATGAAAGAATGTGTTGTATACAGCATTTCACTAAATGCATCACATTTCAAAACTGAGCTTTTTTAAAGGGAGTCCGGAGAATTTCTCCGCTTCTGTCGCCAAGAAGTAACAGGCTTTTACAGCGATGGTGACACTTTTTACAAGGAAAGAAACACCTCAATATTTTGTACTCAATGCCGAATTTACAAGAAGGCACCAAGGATTTAAAATTTGCTGCAGCCATTTCACAGAGTTTATTAAGATTCTCCTTGTGATGCAACAACTCCTAAAATCACTGGATTTTAACGGAGTCTGGCATGTTACTAGTGATTTCACACGGTTATACACACACAAACACACACACACAGCAGCCTGTGTAAAGTAGATCACAACAACAGCTTTATAATTTGAATATGGAAAGGTATGACAGAGAGAGAGAGCGACATGGTATATATTACATATGGACATGCACAATTCTGTTCAGTCAAAATGTATTCATGTTGCACATGTCACGAATTGGCAAAATCTGACACTGCACTTCCTTAAGTCCTCAGCAACAAACCTGCCAAGTGTGAAGTAGAGTAACATATTAACAATTATAAGATTACTGTCACTTAACTAAATATTTAAATATTGTATATAATGACTGTGACATACTTAATATCTAAGTGTTATTATCTTAATTACGGGACAAACACATGTAACGGAACATTTATCAACATTCATGCTCATACGAGAGACGCATTGGCTCCATGATAGACCAAACTCCATATTCTCTATCTATAGATTGGTGCCGCAATAAACTATTTTTGGAGACTAACCCTGAAGTTAGCATCACCCTGGTTCCCTCCACAAGAAGTCTGTGAGATTTTTGAATTAGATTGTAGAAAGAAATGCAGAAAATAATCTCTGTGACAAACACAAGTTTATGATTCTTACATGTTTTGTTGATCAAGATAATCTTCACAGATGAAATCAACTTTTGTGATTTTCAAAGCATAAATTAAATCTCTATTAGTAAAAAGATAATGTTAGGCTGTAAACAGACGACATCACAGTCACATGACTTAAATGTCACCACCACTAAGTGTCTTATTATATGATTACTATACATGTTTTCTATAAACTGATCAATGAACAAGTTGTACAGTTAGAGATAGAATAGTTTGTAACTAAAGTCGGCCTGTAAAGATGGACTAGTGAGATTCATCAAACACTTCAACGTATAGCATCACATATTTTGAATCTCCTTCCTCTCCTGGGTTAATCTGATCAGATCAGATCAGAAGGAAAATTCATCAACAATCAGTACACAGTAAAATGTGGCAACAGTTGGTTTCACAGTATTCATGTTGAATGATGTTTGGACTATCATTGAACTGCAGTGGGTATCAGACTGGTCCACTACAAATGTACTGAGCCCTCTGACAGGAGACACTATTCTCTAACCCTGACCTCAACATCTTTAAGCTGCCTTTAAATCCTTCACTCAGCCAAACAAACAGCAGAAACTCTGCAGTATGACTTATCTCCAAGTTAAGGTTTTTAAGGTGCAATGTGTAAGAATTGTTGTTGGAAACATTTAAAAAAACACAAGTAAATTAAATTAACAACAGGATGTAAACACAGTAAATGACAGATTTGACATTTCTTAATATTCATTAGTTTTTTCTGTTGCTAATCACAAAATTACTTCATTTCAAAGTTTGAACTCTGTTTAAGCAGAGGGAGTCAAATTGACAACCTACCTCTAAGATTAAAAAACAGGTGCAGTGATTTTTCCTGTACTTTTGGAAGTGTCTTTCTTTTTAAAACTAACAATCTAAGTGGAGAAAAAACAACAGCATTTTCTTCTTCATTTTCACTTCCATTTACTCTACGCAGATAACTGACGGCACACCAACAAATCAGGTGCTGTATCGTTGGCAACTGGACTTGGTTCAGTACCACGTCTCACCCAAGAGGCTTCTTCAGCTCTAACTAACTGGAGGGGAGCTGCAGGCTTTTAAACTCTGTATGGGAGTGTCCTTACAGAGTCATTAAGGACACTTTTGAACTCTGAGTTTCAGAGTTCTTAGGGCCACTTGTGGTTTGTCGGTCAAACTGGCCTTCGTGTGGGTTTCTAAGACTAGGTGAGTCCAGATGTGAATGGTTGTAAAGCTGTCTGAAGAGAGAACTCAGTACAGCTTGTAGGTGGGTGATAAGGAACTTCTTAGGCCAAGATGTTTATATTGTTGTCCTTAAAGGAATGATGTTTCTCCATGAGATGTAAGTGGACAGCAGAGTCCAAACTATCTTACATTCACATGGTGAGGTGTAGTTTTTTCTAACTCTCTCTTACTTAATGATAATAAGGGCTGCATCATCTGGCATCACCTAAGTTGTACATCATTAGAGGAAGAAAACAACAATCAAACAACCAGTCAGAACCATAGAACACAGAACAGTCACACCTTTTCAATCAGTCCTTTTTATATGTTATTTTCTGCCTTTTCACCTTCATCACCAGAAGAGTCAGTGTGTTTGTCATTCGGCGTTTGATTCATCAGCTTCAATTTCTCTCTCCCTCTGTAGTAGATAAAGTGTTATCAGAAGAGTCACTGGGTGTCTTTGTTGGTAGGTGTCTGTTGTTGAGCTGCTCAAACAAGAAATACAGGAAACAGTGTTGAAAAAGTTCATCTGCACAATAATGTGACACATGTTTTAATCTAAAACATGAAGTGTGAGTCAGATCAGCTGAAATAGAACCAAAGTAAGTTTTACTTACAAGATGGAGGGCTGATGGCTGAAATCAAAACAAGACAAATAATTTCAGTCACAGCTGTAAATGCCAGATTATCTTTAGTCACTTTATTCCTCTCTTCTACTCACTCAGACTGAGTATCTGTTTATACTCAGTCTGTTTACTGCTGACTGTATTTACTTTCTCATCACTTCTGTCTTTAATTTATACTGAAATCTTTTTCTCTCTCACCTTTCTTCTTTTTGTAAACGATGAATCCAGCAGCACTGATGAGAATGAGAGCAAGAACAACCACTGCAGCAGTGATGGGGACGGTCATGTTACTGGACTTCACTGTTGAATACAATCAATTAAGACTGGTGCAGATGAAGCAGGTTAGAACAGATCAAAACAATGAAATAGTTTTTTATTTATTATTGAAGATGATCTCACTCTTACCTTTGTTGGTTCTGATCTGATCTTTCTCCAGTTTGGGGATGATGTCCTCCTTCACACCAGAGAGCTGAAACACACAGTCGTACCTCGTCCAGTCTTCAGGTGTGACTGATGAAAGGTTCAGGTCAACACTCATCTGGAAGGTTCCATCGTGGTTGGGGAGGATCTCTCCGTGGTCCACCTCCTCATGAAGCTCCTCTCCATCTTTCCTCCAGACGAGTGAGGCTCTGTGAGGGTAGAAACCTGTAGCGAGGCAGCTGACTGGAGAGGAGGGAGTCTTCTGGAGGAGAGACACTGAGGGAAGATCTGGAGAGAGTTCAATGAAACTATTTCTACTTTTAACAGAGACAACAATGTAATGTCAGACTGACTGGAGTGAAAACACAACAGCAGTTCAGTCTGAGCAGACTGTATAAACATGACTGTGTCCATTAAACTACATCAGGTAAGGTGATTCTACATCCTGTATGTGGGGGTGTTTTACTACTGCTATTACTAGAAATAGGCCTAGTAGTCACAATAACACTAATAATAATTGTTACTATTATTATTATTATTATTACTACAACTTTTATTGTAATATGTGATGTAATTCTTGAATACAGCAGAATAGTTAGTAGTCAATGAATAAAACTGAATAAATCTAACATACCCTACAATTAATTACATTTTTAGTTTGCTTTATGTGTTCCTCAGAGGAAGTCTTTATTTGCATTTGTATTGAGGTAATCCAAAAGTAACTTAAAGTAATCAAGTTAAATTACTTTAATATTGTGGTACTTGGATTACGTTACTGAGTACATTTTTTAACAGGTAATTAGTAACTGTATCGGACTACATTTTTAAAGTACCCCTCCCAACCCTGTATATATATATATATATATATATATATATATAAATATATATATATATATATATATATATACATAAATATATATATATATATATATATATATATATATATGTGTGTGTGTGTGTATAAAGTAAAGATAAGAATAAAAGTATAACATAAAATTCATGGAAAATAAAATCAAATAAGATAACTGTAGAGAACTGTAAAGAGGATGAATATAGATAAAGATAAATATATAGGACTGTATATGGCATTGTGTTTTCATACAGTGGATAAATGACATTAGCAGAAATTATCAGTTGAATTAAATTTAATTATTGCACTTAAGACTTAGACTTAGACAACTTTATTCATCCTTTTGGGAGGTACCCTCAAGGAAATTGAAGCTCCATGTCACACACAGCACTGTTACATGTAGAGGATCAAGAAAGAAGAGACACCAAGGTACCCGACACCCATATAAAGATAGAAAACCAATACAATATATTATACATAGATATATAAATATATATATATATATATATATATATATATATATATATATATATATATATATATACATAAATAAATATATACATATATAAATATGCAAGAAATATACATACATACATTTAAAATATACATGTAAATATACATATAAGTACATAAATACAAAATAACACTGTAAGAATATAAATATATATATGTACATACATATATACACACACACGTAAAACTGTACACAGGTACACAGTATCTGCTATGGTTCTGTTATTATTGCACATGGTTTTTCATGAACAGTCTGGCATATCTATAGTTTAAGTATATATATATATATATATATATATATATATGTTTAAGTATATATTATAGTTTAAGTGGTGGATCAAGTTATTGCACAGGTATGTATGAGTAGATTATTAATTTATTAATTGCACAGTGCTACCACTCCTTCCCTTCTGTCCTCTTTACCCTATTTCCTATATTTCCCCTATTTCCTCCTCCCCCGAGAGAGGAGTTGTAAAGTATAATGGCATGAGGGACAGAGGAGTTCTTGAGTCTGTTGTTCCTACACTTGGGAAGGAGCAGCCTTCCACTGAACAGGCTCCTCTGGGTGCTGATGACGGTGTGCAGGGGGTTGCTGGCATTGTCAATAATGTCCAGCAGTTTGTCCAGTGTTCTCCTCTCTGCCACCGTCACAAGTGAGTCCAGCTTCATGCTGACCACAGAGCCGGCCCGCCTGATCAGTTTATCCAGTCTGGAGGTCTCCTTCTTGGATATGCTGCCCCCCCCCCAGCACACCACAGTGTAGAAGAGGATGCTAGTAACCACAGACTGGTAAAACATCCACAGCAGTTTGCTGCAGATGTTGAAAGGCCACAATCTCCTTAGGAATTACAACCTGCTTTGTGTCTTCCTGTACAGGTGGCTGGTGTGTGTTGTCCAGTCAGGTTTATTATCCAGCCACAGCCGGAGGTCTTTGTATGATTGTACAGCCTCCACCTCAGCAGGACTGGTCGTGGTCTTGGTCTGGACCTCCCAAAATCAATGACCAGCTCCTTCGTCTGAGAGGTGTTGAGCTGTAGGCAGTTAGTGTGACACCAGAGAGCAAAGTCCTTCACCAGACTCCGATACTCCTCCTCTCTGTCACCCCGATACATCCGTATGTATCGTATTTCTATGTAACACAGCTCTGAGTTGTAACAGAAGCCGAGGTGTACAGGGTGAAGAGAAGAGAGGCCAGCACTGTGCCCTGGGGGGCTCCAGTGCTGCTGACCACAGTGTCAGACGTGGTGTCCTTCAGCCTGACGTACTGTGGCCTGTCAGTGAGGTAATCTTTGATCCAGTCCACCAGATAAGGGTCCACTCCAATCCTGTTCAGGTTGTCCTGAAGTATAGGGGGCTGGATGGTATTAAAGGCACTGGAGAAGTCCAGGAAGAGAATCCTCACTGTGCTGCTTCCCTTATCCAGATTGGAGTGGACTCGGTGTAGCATGTAGAGGATGGCATCCTCTACACCAACATCTGGCTGGTACACAAACTGCAGGCAGTCCTGGGCGTGTTGTACCTGGGGTCTTTTAGTGGTTCCCCCAGTTCTGCAGCGCAGGTCTTCAGTAGTCTCGGACACACTTTATCTGGGCCTGCTGCTTTCCTGGGCCGGAGCTTCCTCAGCTGTCACCTGACCTGGTCTGCAGTGATGTGAGGCAGGGATTGTGTTGAGGTGGGGGAGGAGGAGGGGGGTGTTGTGGTGTCAGGGGGGAGGTGTGTAGATGGAAAAGTCGAACGGCTTGAACGACTGATTCAGGACAACAAGGATAAACTCAGACTGGAGTTGATGGCTCAATCCAACATGGGTTTACAGCTCAAGAGCACGTTCAGCTGCTATGACGGACTGCTTCACCTCTATGACTCAGACAACCAGGAGACTACAGAGCTCAAAGCTGAATGTGTCCACCTGAAAGACATCGTCAAGGACGACGATGAGACGACTGAGGAGGAATTACAGGCCATGGTGAGCGAGAGCAGAACCCTGACTGCAAACCTGAAAAAACTGCAGAGGTTTGATGAGTTGATGATTTTGATGAAGGAGAGTCTGGTGATGAGACTTAGAGCTCTGATAGCAGGTGATACCTGATAAGAACCAGTAGTTTGAGATCACTGTGGAAAAGATTCACCAAGCTCTTCAAAACTTGACGAGTGGAGGACAGTGCCTCTGACGATGCTGTCACAGCTGATAACTACGACTCAGTGGTTCTAACTGTCACCTGAGTGGACCGACCATGTTCTCTGGGTTTCTGTACGGGTTTTCACTGCCTGCTCCAGTTCACCCACTAGCATTAGCTGTAAAAGAAAACATAAATAAATAACAAGAAGCAACGTCCATCTTTGATCTTCCAATTTCTGGCCCCGCCACCAACCATTCCCTTCCTCCGTGTCGACTCCACCTTCAACTACTCCTGTAGATGGAGCAAGAACATGCTGCCACTTCTGCTCTTTACGGAACAGCATCTTGTTTCTTTTAGGACGACCGACTCTCCAAAGTCAACAGAGAGGAAAAAATATGTTCTTTAAATTCGTGTTATTCTAAAAATGCAAAGTGTAAAAGTATTTATTTTTTAAACACAACTATCAGGTGAATTTACATGATCTTGGTCTCAGTGGATAGTTAAGATCTCAGAGAATGTGTCCCTATGTACATTTGTATCACCACCTATAACTTATTCTACATCAGACACTTGAAAGGGAATCAGGCTCCACAACACAAGTCACAGCCCTGTTTGTAATACTGTATATAATACCACTAAACAGCCGTTAGATGGCAGCAAAGACATGTATGAAATAGAGGCTGAGAGTTTCACAGCTGCCCGACCCAAAGCTCTGGTATTTGATGACCTGGGAATGAGACTCAACAATCAACTATGTTTCTCCAGAATCACGTGCTGCATGTTTGAAGTGGGCAGAGCTCTAATGGGGAAAACATGTGATTATTTGTATTTTTTCTTTTTACTCTTTGGTTGATTTCATTATTGTTGATTGTTGCTCGTACATTTAATGTTTTAATGTTTTACTGACTACAGTGAATGAACATGTTTCATCATGTTTTTCACTTTGAGTCTCTCAGTTTTCTACGTCATCATTTGTTTCACTTTCTTTCTAAACAGATCCTCTGACCACCTCTCAGGCAAAGAACAACAGATTTGTTTGTACAGTATTCATGTTGAATGATGTTTGGACCATCAGTGAACTGCAGTGGGTATCAGACTGGTCCACTACAAATCTACTGAGCCCTCTGACAGGAGACACTATTCTCTAACCCTGACCTCAACATCTTTAAGCTGCCTTTAAATCCTTCACTCAAACAAACAACAGACAGCAGAAACTCTGCAGTGTGACCCGGCCTGATATCTACACTGAAACTGCTTAGTCTAGATTACAGTGTCTGGCCCAACTGTTTTCATTGGTAACTTCACATGAATTCCTGCTGAGCAGTCCAAACACCATGTCTCACTGTCTGGTTGGAACAGACTCACCATAGTTAGTAGTTGTGTAAGAATTGTTGAGCACCTGAATAAAATTACCAACAGGATGTAAAGAAATGACAGATTTGACATTTTAATCTCTTTGTTTAGTCAGCTCGCTATCCAGAAAGCCCCAGATACACACCAACACTCCCCCGGTGGTCTGAGTCCGAACCGCTAGCTGCACCTTTAAGTTTTTAATATTGGCCTCAGCTGCTTCTCCTACAACTATGTCAAGTCCCGCTCACATGTAAGAAAACACTGAACATCATCAAAAGTAGATATATAAACCAGCTGTTCTGCACAGATGATCTGATAATGTGCTGCACTGAACTGCTGACAGACTCGTCAGAGCCTGTAACTACACCAGTCCAATTAAATAAAGGCCACGAGTCATACAGATGTCTTTTCAAGGTTTATTCCCTCCCTCTCTCTGTCTCAGCAGACACCCAGACACAGTGAAAACTACAACAAAAATGAAGGACATAAAAGTTTCACAAATCACATACAGATTTCCCTCACTGTCAAAGTCTCACAAGCCAGTGTTCATTAAACAGTGGGAAACATATTAGCATAACTGAAATGTGCTGAAATAAAATAAAACAACTTAAAATGCACCATTAATGTCCATACAAAGGTGTATTAACAATATTACACATAAGCATTAAACATATAATGAATATTACCATGTGTGCCTCTTGGTCCACATGAAGAATACATTTACTGTTTACATACAACTTTACATATTCATATTCATACACTGAGTCTATTTATTTTTAAACACTGTATTTAAACACTATTTATTTATGCATCCAACCTTCAACAAAGCAATACTCTGACACTTTATTTAAATGTATATAATGCACATTTTTTGCCTCCTGTATATATAATGTACATGACATCCTTTCTATATTTTATCTTTTATACTTTTTTTAGTATTTTATTTAGTGTTCTAAGTCCTGTACTCACTGTATGTCTGCATGTCTGTCAACCTGCTATTGTGACAAGTGAATTTCCCAGATGTTGGATAAATAAAATTCTAAAGTCTAAAGTTGCTTCTTCATCATCCACAGCCGGGCTGTTCTGACCCAAAATGCCACTGAAGTGACCTCATCATATGACATCACATTTCCCAAAATGCTAATCACCTAAACAGGCATTAAATTCTGCAATATACTCTTATACAGATGTTCAAGTATCTTTTGAACTGGTTATTATACATTTTTGATGACTTTATGAACTTAAATGATCATGTACTTATAACAGAAACATGTACAATAAACACATCAATTAAAGTGTCTCTGAGACAGTTACAGGGCCGCTCCCATGAGATCAAACAGGTTTTCATGTTTACTTCCTTCAGTCCTCAGCAACAAACCTGCTGAGTGTGAAGTTGATGATGTGTCTGTCTGTAGCCTACAGACATACAGAGATTGGTGGCTCTACAATTAGATGAATGTAACGTAACAAACATGGCTATTGTTGGTGCTCATCACTGTCAAACTAGCATGTTAGCATTGGGAAACTTGGCTGCACTTCCTTTGCCATTCTTGTGCATCAGCTTGCTAATAGCTTAGGCCAGGGGTTCTCAACCTTTTGCAAGCTGAGCCCCCCCAAAGCTGGTTCATTGCAGTTGCAGTTACAATACTGTCACAGTTGTAAATGCCAGATTATCTTTAGTCACTTTATTCCTCTCTTCTACTCACTCAGACTGAGTATCTGTTTATACTCAGTCTGTTTAGTGCTGACTGTATTTACTTTCTCTGATACTCTGAATAAAAGAAATCAACTGAAAGACTGAAATCAAAGTAGTGAAATCTTTCCTTTTTCTCTCTCACCTTTCTTCTTTTTGTAAACGATGAATCCAGCAGCACCGATGAGAATGAGAGCAAGAACAACCACTGCAGCAGTGACGAGGACGGTCATGTTACTGGGCTTCACTGTTGAATACAATCATAGTTTATTATTACTGTTTTTTCCCCCAGATTAATTCCCATGCACTCCCCTTCAGCACCCTCTGATCTCACTCTTACCCTCGTTGGTTCTGATCCGATCTTTCTCCAGTTTGGTGATGATTTCCTCCTTCACACCAGAGAGCTGAAACACACAGTCGTACCTCGTCCAGTCTTCAGGTGTGACTGATGAAAGGTTCAGGTCAACACTCATCTGGAAGGTTCCATCGTGGTTGGGGAGGATCTCTCCGTGGTCCACCTCCTCATGAAGCTCCTCTCCATCTTTCCTCCAGACGAGTGAGGCTCTGTGAGGGTAGAAACCTGTAGCGAGGCAGCTGACTGGAGAGGAGGGAGTCTTCTGGAGGAGAGACACTGAGGGAAGCTCTGGAGAGGAAAGAGAGAGATATTAAAGAGGAGAGAGAGGAAAAGAAACAAGGTAAAAGATAGATTAAGAAATTACATTTGGAATCAATAACAGAAGGTGTGAAAGTGCTTTTTGTGACTATTTTGTTACAATACTATGTTTGTTGGCACATCACTGCTGCAAACTGTTGATCAGGGGAATAGTGTGAAACCAGCAGCATGATGTGAATCATGTCATGTGCTTTTGACAGTTTGTAATAGTGTCGGCCGACTAAATATTGATTTTTAAAAAGCAGGAGGACAGTGTTGATGGTGGCCAAGTAATGTCCTAATGTAACCACTACAAAAAAGCTGATGTCAAACAGGTTGGATTAATTATACAATGACAGTTCAGTCTGAGCAGCCTATATGAAGATCACTGTGTCTAATAAACTACATCAGGTCAGGTGATTCTACCTGTTCTCAGCAGAGAGCTCCTCCCATACTCGACGTACTTCTTCAGCAACTCTGGATAAATCTGAGTAAAAACAAACTTATGGCCTTCTATTAAATCTTTATCAGCGTCCCATATCTGTTTGGCCGTGACAGCCTCAGGTCTTAGAGCGATCCATGTAAATGAATTTGGATCCAATTCCAAGAGGTCTTCTCCATCATAACCAAACTGAGCGAAACCTTTGACCTCTTCAGTCTCATCATCCCACTCACAGCCGCTCACTCTCTGTAAAACATGGACACCTGAGACAGAGACAGAGACTGTAATTAACACTGATTCACAGATGAAACATTCAGTGGAAAGATGATCTTAAAAACATTGTACATTGTGTGACGACTGCTGTTTTTTTAGTCGGATGTGTTCATGAATCAGATTATTATCAGTCCACTTCTTTATGC
Organism: Sparus aurata; assembly: GCF_900880675.1. NCBI lineage: Eukaryota > Metazoa > Chordata > Actinopteri > Spariformes > Sparidae > Sparus > Sparus aurata. Next base: position 80,291 of record NC_044189.1, on the reverse strand, counting down.
AGGCTAAGCAATGTAACACAGTAAAACGGTTGATATTCTTGGTGGCTAAATAACTTTATGTTTAACAATGCCAGCAACAACAGTCCATGTGTCATCCATCCATTTATTTATTCAATTCGAGCTGGAAAAGTATAAATTAAAAAAACAGGGAGAATCTCTTTAAATCTGATGAATAATGAAACAAACAAACAAAAAAAAATTGGCTTTATGCAGAACTGCTGTCGTAATCTACACTCAGGGCCTACGTTGTCATGAACATTTATACATGTGCAGTGGCGACGAAGAGAGGCTCTGTTAGTCAGCTATTAGTCAAACTCTCAAGTGTTACCAGGGGAACAGAGTTACTGCTTTAAACTTTAATCACAAAACACAAAAATATACTGTTTTGTAATTGTCTTTGGCAAGTGGCCACGCTTTAAGACACTGTCAGAGCACGGCTGGCATGACACATTTTTGTGTCCTAAACCAGATTAGCATTTGTTTCCCCCAAATTGCATTTCATCTCATCAGCTCACCACCATGTTGTCAGTTGGCTTTTTTTTAAACTAGTGCAGCATTCAGGGTTAGGGTTAGATGTGCCTGTGTTTTGTTTTCAGATTTGATTTGATTGGTTTTCAAAACTTTTAAATGCATTTCCATCAACCATATAACTATGATTATAACCATAACACATCAAACATTAATTTTACTCTACAATTTATCAGAAATCACGCATTTTATCGGGGACACACTGAATTTCCCTGAGACCCTCTCAAATGTCCTGAGGTTTCACTATATCAAAAATTTAGCAACATGACGTCAGAGTGTGAACTGATTGGTATCTTGAGGCCCTGGGTCACTTTACAACTAAGATGCAGAACAGTAAAAAGTTAAACAGGCTAACATGTTACATACTGTACCTCCACTTTGGTTGTAGAGACGCATCAAAGTGTTAGTGAAAGCTTTGAAGGAGTTTGGCAAACCCTGGAAACACTCTTGTCTGTACCACTCCAACTGCTCAGGATCCTTTCTTGAGAATTCTTTTGCCCAGCCTTGTTTCACTTCCACCTTTTTGTTGTTGTCACAGTAACCTGCCAGAAGTTCATCAACTTCCAGTGTTAACACAAATTCTGGGAAGTTTGGGATTCCAGTTGATGCAGTCATGTAAGTCTTCATGGAGTGTAGCACTACAGGACAAAGGAGCTTATAAATAACATTAATTATAATCAAAATTCAGTATAACTCAGTTAAAACATAGGCTGGTCTAGTCTTAGGCCCTGTCCACACCAGACCAGGTCATTTTGCAACCGAGAAGTTATGTGCGTTGTAAAGTGCATGAACTGAGCATAAGGAAACTCAGGAAAGCTGTGGCTGCCACATCTCCCCGTGGGACGTCTGCTGGAGAGGAGAGAGAAAGATTAAATGAATGACTAGTGGGTTTTATAATCTCAGGACATTGGGCCCAGGTGTTCCTGGTCAACCAAACTCCTCCCACAAACCTAAGTCACATCAGAAGGCTGCTGCCTCAACAGCAGGGGTCATCACACCCTCCCCCTTGAGACGGGGACCCGACAGGGATCGCCGCAAACCCAAAAAAACACAACTACTACCTTACAGACACCCCACCCCTCTGCAAGCGGGTACCTGTAAAGGAAGCATTTTAATAGGGAGATGAGAATAGTGGTGTGGTTTCCGGGCTTCTCTCCTTTAGGTGTCGGCGTGTAGTTTGATCATAAAAGGAGTCTGCGGAGTCAAGGCGGGTGGAGTGAAGAAGCAATCTTTATTGAAACAAAATCTAGCGCCTTGAGTCCTGATCAGAAGCGGCCGCGTTCTGATAGTTTCAAATCTGTGGACAAAACTATGCCAAAAAATGCTCTGCCCTCTGCTCCCTCAAAACCTCAGCCTGTTGCTCTTAGGAGGTTTTTCCAAGTGCCACCCCCTGTCTCTACTCGTAGGGGCCTTCTTAAAGTCCCTTGGGCTGTACCTGCCTAATCCTAATTGGTCATTGCGGTGGGTTGAGGGTCCATCTATCCAATTGACATGAAAAGGAGGTGGTCTATCTCTCTGCTCATCTCCCATAAATGGCTAAATCTGTTACTGTCCCTCCTTGGGTGTTATACTCCAAAATTACCTAAATGATCTCTCTATCCTTTTCTGGAGATGTACACGTTTAGATATCTTCCTCCACCTGACATAGGAGTCAGGCTCTGTTTTAGTCCCTATTGTGGCCTTGTCTCCTGCTAACCTTTGACCCACACACAGCTGAATGCTGCCTCCAAGGTCTCTTGGAGCTGTGAGCCCCGTATTGTCTACATTCCTTAGCTTACTCAAGGAGGAGCAGGTTAAATTTAAACTTAGTTGAATTAAAGGCCAGAATGTGTTGCAGTCCAGACACCTCAGTGGAAAGGACAATAGGATTTGCAACAATTATCACATTAACCACAGAATTTATTCTCACACTTTTATCCAACTACTATTTAGCCCACCGGGGCACGAGAAAAACATCTGCGATTAAATTGGCCTTGCCCTTAATGAGTCTGACCTCTAAATTATGGCCCTGCAAGAACAAAGTCCACCGCATCAGACGCTGGTTTGGGCAGTGCAGTGAACTCAAAAAGGTCAATGGGTTATAATCAGTATACATGACTACTGGTTCCCCCCAGTACCAAATTAAACCTCAAAGTGTTGAAGTGCCCAAATGAGGGTCAGCGCTTCCTTCTCTATTGTTGAGTAGTCCAGCTGGTATGAGTTGAATTTTTTCGAGAAGTAACAAACACTCCGCTCGAGGGATGGACGGGGGAAGATCAGGTAGAGGAATCACAGCTTTCGTCTCCTTTTGCTCTCCACTAACACCCACGTCTGAAGCAGCCCTAGCACGCTGTGCACGGGTCACGGCGCAGGATGGAAACACATCGGGATATTTCCAACCACACTCATCCGGCCCAACCGTTACTATCAGCTTAGGTGTCACTAAAGGAGACGGCAGCGGACTAGCCCACACCGCGCTCCCAGCCAGATCATTTCCCAGAATCAAGGCCACCCCATCAACTGGCAACGCTGGACACACACCAACGGCAACAACACCTTGCACCAGATCACAATCAAGCAGCATATTGTGCAGCAGTACAGGTACCAATCCCATCTCCATACCTCGCATCAGAATAAAATCCCCTGTTTCTGTTGCAGGCGAAAACAGCAATACTGATCCCAAAATGAACGAATGCTTAGCGCCTGTATCTCTCAGAAATTTTACAGGCACACACTCCTCACTGCCCACCAGAGAAACAACAGCATTCACAATGAACAACTCAAAATCACTCTTTGGACCACCACATTCAGGACCCAGCCCATGAGCACTGGAACACGACAAGGCTGGAGCAGGAGCAGTTGGATAATATTTACGTTTATTCACACTCCGCAACACCGGACATTGATCCTTCCAGTACTATCAAGCTTCGAATGAGTTTTAAGGAGTAATCAGTAATCAGATTACTTTTTCAAGGTAACGTAGGCAACACTGCGCGGGGCTAAAGCCCCGGATGTTTTGCACTCCCAGCGACACCCCTGGGTTGAAGGTAGAAATGGAGCAGCAGCAAACAGAAAAAATGAAACTGGACTTGCAGCAGTATGAACTGAAGTTGATCCATGATGGTACACTTTCAGTGTTGCCTCACTTACCTTGAAAAAGTAATCTGATAATCTGATGTGATTGGGAAGATGCTCTCCTGCAGTGTCAGGACCAACAAAACCCAAACAGCAGTCTCACAGCTCTTTGTATCCGAAGCATCTCCTGAAGCTGATACAGTAAGTTTCTTAATCACTTCTATGATGGGACATGTCGTTCTATTCAGATTATATTTAATCTCTGGCTGTATTGTTGTTTCTGGGCTTCTCTCCTAAAAGGTGTCGGCGTGTAGTTTGATCATTAAATGATCCTGTGGAGGCAAGGCTGGGTGGAATGATGAAGCAATCTTTATTAAAACAGAATCTAGCGCCTTGAGTCCGGATCGGAAGCGGCCGCGTTCTGATATTATCAAATCTGTGGACAAAACAATGCCAAAATGCTTGCCCTCTGCTCCATCAAAACCTCAGCCTTTGCTCTTAGGAGGTTTTCCAAGTGCCACCCCCCTTCTCTCTGGTGTGTCGGGCCTTATTAGAGCCTATTGTCCATAACCGCCCACTTCTCCTAATTGGTCACTTTGATATATTAATGGTACATCTATCCAATGGGAAAGAAAAGAAGGATGGGTCTGCCTCACATTCCCTATGAAATAACTCTTGTGGGGGTTACTTAACTTTGCTGATGTCAGCTAAAGTAGACAGGATGGTCTCTCTTAACAGTTTAAATGTTGAAAATAAATAATGTTTTCTCAGATATATGAAGAGGCTGTTTGTGTGACTACTTTTCAGTATTTAGGAAAGACAGCGGACAATCATTTCTGAGTGATATATCATCAACAGACATTAATAATCAGGAAATAGTTCAATATGATATTGATACTCTTATTCATGATTTCTTCAGAAAACAACAGGAAGAAATTCTTTGTTTGTTTTTTTCTCACCCAGATAATTTTGCACTGCAAAAAATGAAAGGTCAAAAAGAAGAATCAACTAAAAATACCATAAAAAACACAGTTTAGTGTAATATAGCAGGTTTTTCCAGGGCAGAGGAAGTCGTTCACTCTACAGATTGATCAATACATTTCATCCAGATTTCAATGAACAGTATGTGGTTGATTTAACAATAATAAAGCAGATTGTTGTTCTCTATTAATTCAAATAAGCATGCAAATATGTTTTAGTCTGAATCAGGATGTAACAGACAGGGTTTTGTTGTATCAGCCTTTATAGACTGAGCTCTGTTGAAACTGTTGCTGCTGCTTCTGGGTTTTTATAAGTCCTTCTTTGTTTTGGGAATAGATGGCCCACATCATTCTGCACTGACCCACACAAAGTCCAGTTTCTGCTACTCCACTGAAAGTGAAACTAAACTCGAAGAAAAGAGTCGAGTGGACTGTGAAGTTTAAAGAGTTTAAAGGTTTAAAATGTGATCTTACCTGGTGATGAAACGTGACAGAAGAGAAGCAACAACAATAACGTTCTCATCTTGATTTGATGAAGACGAGTGAGTGAAGGACCGAGCTGGATCAGCTGTTTCCTGTTGTTTATCCTGGCAGAGGGAGGAGAGAGTTTCTGTCCTGAGAACAAAAATAATCCAGACCGCCTCCAAGTGACTCTGTCCTCACCAACACCCTTCACATACAGTAACGTATTAACAAAGAATAAATACTAACTGGGAAAATCCCTTATCTTCAAAAACACCACAGAGCCCAAGGATGAGCTTCTCCAGTAAACTCCCTCACTTCATTTTTCATATAACTATGGTGATAAAAAACAAAAAAAACAAAAAACAGGACTAAACAGATTTAGAATCAGAAACTGGGTCTGACTGGAGAATTAGTTTTGTCTTATCTCTGAGTTCAAGTGAGCGACACTTGATTTCTGTCTGACTGCAGGTTGGTGGATGATTCCCACATTGTTTCTCTCCCCTGTGTAGAGCTCTGATTCAGTTCATCCTGCAGACCCAGTCATGGGCGAGAACCAGAGGACCATCCAGGAATCTGGCCCTGCCAAGAGAATTCAGCATTATTATGACTGTAATCATATCACTATCTTGCATCATTATTGTATGAAATATCACTTTATTGTGGTATGAAAGACAGAACTGGCTCCCTTTTTAATGATAATATGGTTGAAGTCCTCCCTCTGCTGGTGATTTGACAACAGTAACTTAACATTACTTCAGAAACAGCTGAAAAGCAGCATGATGTAACAAACAGTTGAGTTAATTTAATTTAAGTATTTCAAGTTCATTCTTTTAGCTTGTTTATTAATAAATACAGAGCAGCTGGAGGTTCATGTTTTTTCCTCTAATTTTTACTTACTAGATCCCAACAGCACAGAAACTGATTCTTTTTGAATTTACCAGTTGTGTTTAATGAGTATTTAGATGAAGAGCTGCAGGCGACAGGCTGAACACCTCCATCTCAGTGATGTAACCGACTCTTGTTACCTTATTAAATGTGCGTGCTTGAGATGTTCTGTGCAGGAGAAGAGAACTAACAGGATGTTTCTGACTTTTCAGCTGCTGTCAACAGACTGAATCCAGAAACATGACTGACAAACACACCGCCCTGCTCACAGAGACGTCATGAGGAACAACAGATACAACGACAAGACAACAAAAGTATTCACTCCTCTACAGCTGCTTTAATTTAGTTTAAAGTACATTTCATTTTCTGGTGTTCAAATCATAAATAGATAACAAAGTACAAAACAAACGTCTACTCAGAATAATCCAAAGTCTTTGCTGCTGATGGTTTTTTTTGGTAACTTTTTCTTCTTAATATAAAAATGATAAAACTTTATTTTGCTTGTATATTTCTTTAATCTGTGACAGCAGCTGGTGTTGAAATCACAAACAAGTTCTATATAATAATCATCACATTAAGAAAAATATAGAATTGTCTATACAACAATAATTTACAGTGATTTACTAATTGAAAATCAACAGTATAAAAGGGTATAAACAATTTTTGCACTGAGTACAAATGATTCTATATTAATCATTTATTGTCATATGTTACACTTGTTTAATTGATTATCAGGACAAAACTGTGAAGTGAAGGATTTGTCTGATGTGACGCTGATGACTAAGTGATCAAGATGATGAGTGACAACGAACACCAGAAACACTGAGCAGTTTTATACTTTGTTCCTCACTGGTAACTTTGAAAAGTCACGTATTCCTGTGCTTGTGTTGTTTGCAGCCTCCCAGAGGAAAATTTTACTGCTCTTTTTTGGTCTCAAACATTTCTCATTTGTTTCTCCTTAAATTCCTTAGGAGCAATAGGTGAGACTTGAGACTTTACCGCTTAAACCTTGCTCCTTTACAGGACTGGGGAGACATTCTGAAACTTCATTGAGAGCTTGATGAGATGTCCTTTGAAACTTACAGGGAGCCCAAGTTGAGATTTTCTGCACCTGTTTCTCAGGAGAAACAATTGAGAAACAGGAGAAATCAGCCACAGCCTCACTTTGGTCTCACATAGATCTCGTAGTTGTCTAGGAGAAATGAGTGAGACACTACTGAGATCTCTTTTCCAATTTTCGTTTCCTCTGGGCTGTCACGTGCTCCCCCGTCTGTTTTCTCCTCCCCTGTTCTCCTTCCTCCTTCTCAGGTGCTGCTCACCAGGTGATTAGCCCCGCCCCATATTAAAAGGAGGGTGGAGGAGAAGAAGCTCTCTGCTTCCACAGACCAAACAGTCCTGTTCTTAGATTGTCTCTGTGTCTGTCCTCAGTTAGTGTTTGTTTTCTGTTGAGGATGGAGGTCTATTGTCCTGTTTTCACATCTTTGTTTGTCACTTTAGTTGATGTCATCTTTTCTTAGTTTAGGGAGGGAAGTTCTGGGTCCTACAGCCAACTGTGTGGCTGGAGACCTCCTCCATCCTTCTGTTCACTTCGGCCTCCAGACTCTCATAGTTTTGGTTAATTTAATGTATTCTTTGTAAATAAACTTTCACTTTCTTTTGCAAACTTGTTCTCGGGTATGTCGTCCTGTTTTAATATGTTGCTGGTCCCAAAGTAGAGTCTAGTGTTGTGGCTGTTACGCAGCGTTTTAGATGGGCCAACACAGAAAGGGACATTCCTAGATTGGACTCAGGAAAATGTGAACGCTGCATTGTTTGCAATTTAGGGAAATGATCAGTTTTATTCTTAGCTTCACATTGGTGACTTTGTTATGTTATACAGGAAAACAAGCCCATCATCCCCTCATGAGGACATCTTTTTTTTTCTTCCTGTTCAAAGATGACACTTAGTTTTTATACAAAACTATATAAAATAGGAAATAACCACACGGAGGCTCCATTGTGGGAACAGGTGTGGGTCAACTTTTTATTCTGCTTACATGTCAAGTTCAGCACATCACCTCACATGACTTTTTTTTTATGTTGACTTCCTCTTTTTTCCCCCATGTCTTGTGATTGTTACAGAGAAACACGTGACATCTCTCAGGACTTTAACACAAAGCTACTTCACTTTGCTGTGAGAAAGTAACTTTTGCAAAGATTTTCTGGAAGTTCTGGAATTAATTTGGAAACAATTGGCTCTCTATCTTATAATGTCCATGCTGTTCACCTGGAGGTGTGAATAGGTCATGTCACAGAATTTATAGTTTTTTTCGTCTCATTTGAAGTCATCCAGATTGGGGAAAAAACATGTGACATCACATATTTCAATGCATTTATCAGGAACAGGCTACAGGTTAGTGATGGGAACGGCAGTTCTTTTTACTGTACTGAATCACTAGAATCCGTTCATTAAAATGATTCGTTCAAAAGATTCGTTCACCGAATCGTTCAGTGCTCTCCAGCTCCCTGAACTGATAAGTAGCCAAACGATCTGTCATTCAGTTCATGATTCAGCCCTGAGGTTCACGTTTACTTACTGAGGGACGGTGCGTTCACGGACTATAGTACACAATCATTCGTGGGAGACACAGTGCTGCTTTGAGTGGTACACATGCACTAAAATTATTACACAGTGAAAGTGTCCTCTGTGCACAGTAAAATCACTTAACATGATGCTACACAGATGTTAGCAACACAGCGCTAATTTTAGCAGTACGGTTACTGAACGTGAATCAACTCCTCTGCCCTGAGTGAGTGACACAGCGCCACTTTCAGCACAGTACGTGAACGAGAATCACGTTCTCAACCACGCGAATCATGAGTGAGTGACAGCGCAAACGTGATTCACGTCCTGGCGTCCCTCGTTCGTGAACGACCTGCTGAGGACGTGAATCACGTTCATGCTGTCACTGGAATCAGTGAATCAACGTGAGTGATGGCGCGAACGTGATTCACGTCTTCAGCACCTGCTGAGAATCACGTTCGCGAACGTGAGTGACTTTTACTGTGCAGTAAAATCACTTAACATGATGCTACACGGATGTTAGCAACACATCACTAATTTTAGCAGTACGGTTACTGAACGTGAATCAACTCCTCTGCCCTGAGTGAGTGAGTGACACGGCGCCACTTTCAGCACAGTACATGAACGAGAATCACGTCCACAGCGACGTGAATCATGAACGAATCACAGCACGAACGTGAATCATGTCCTCACAGTTCTCTGAGTGAGTCGCGGCAGTCCCACTCCAGCATGCTCGTGGCTGAGCTCAACTGATCTGAGAAAGGAACGAATCAGTTCATGAAGTGATTCCGTTCACTTCGTTCACTCAAAAGATTTGTTCGTTCGAACGACATGTTCGCGACCGACACAACACTACTACAGGTTTTGGGTTGCTTGGTTGATGTCAATCATGTAACAAGCTGCTACTAATTAACAATATTAATTAACATTGATTAAAATGAAGCAGACAGATTTCTAAGTATTACCATGTAGATGTTAGTGAAGGATGAGCAGCAAACAGTCAGGAATCACACAGAAACAGGTGATATTGATTATTTAGAGTATTATATAGTGACATTTAATCACAGGGTTCGTACACATTTTTAGAGGTCAAATTCAAGCACTTTTCAAGCACTTTTAAGGGTCATTTTCACATTTTTCCAGCACCTTATCGCTGGGGTAAAATACATATCTACAGGAACATATATACTCATACTTATTTTTTTTTCACTTTTTATCACAATTATGTACATTGTATTATGCTGAAAACATCTAAAATTATGTTTCATAACAGCAAAAAGTTTAGAAATTAAAGGTGAACAAAAAGTTTTATCCAAAAAAGAGGGAAGCCACTTGGCGTTCTTCAGGCACACTTGCACCGAGACAAAGAGAGACCTGAGAGCACCCAGTAATTTCCTTTTTTAACATACATTTTTATGTTCAAAATGCAGTGTTAGGAGTAACACGTTACAAAAGTAATGCAATTACTGAAGTGCATAACTTTTTGCTGTAACGCAGTAATGTAAGGCATTACAAAAAAAAAAAAAGGTAATTTTTTCCTCGGTACAAATCTCAGTAACGCACGTTACTGTGCATTTTAAACCCAAAATTAAGTGGTGTGTTGTTTTTATACAAATTTGCCAACACCGCGAGATTAGCAGGGGAGGAAAAATCTGTGCAAATGTTTACACAGTAATATTATAATGTAATAAAGTTACTGAAATGACAGTAACAAGTAATAAATAAATAATGTGATACATGTTTGGAGTAACTTGCCCAACACTGTCAAAATGTGTCACCTATTTGTAAGAAGTCTTGGCTTCCATCTAATTTTACTTTAATAGAAGTAAGTAATGAAAAGTGGAGAAAAGTGAACATTCCCTTTTCACACTTCCACTCCTTCTCCTCAGCCATACTTCTCTATTGCTACCAGGCTGCATGTGTGACGACACACAGGCCACAGACTGCATACAGACAATCAAGCACTAACCTAACGAGGTCACGTAACGTGATTAATGGTGCGTTAATTATTCTTTAGCATATTATGGTTTCCATATTAATATATTAATCACATGCGTTAACGCGTACGTTTTTTCTATAGTTTAGTAGTTTATGTCTATAATTACCAGTTAACTTTGACAACCCTACATTTTATATAATTTAGTCTGTAAAAACGCTAATTTAGCAAACGTTAGCGGTTAACATAAACAAAGTGTTAACGTGCAGCGTTGGCCTTAGCAAGACTGCCCTTGCATGGACCTGTCAGTCACTGTCAGGGACATTACAGTATGGCCCTCTTGAACTGCGAGGAACCCTGGACGTAATCCTCAACGACGGACTATCCTGCACCCCCAACATCACTGCTGTGGCCCGATCATGCAGATTTGCCATCTACAACATCCGCAGGATCCGGTCTTTCCTCGCAAAGGACACAATGCAACTCCTGGTCCAAGTGCTGGTCATCTCCCGCCTGGACTACTGCAACTCCCTCTTGGCTGGAATCGCAGCCTCTGCGACAAAACCGGTGCAGCTTATGATAAGCTGCTTATCCAGAATGCTGCAGCGCAACTTGTTTTCAAGACCAAACTCCATATTCTCCATCTATAGAGTGATGCAGCAATAACATGTTTTTGGAGGCTAACCCTGAAGGTAGCATCGCCCTGGTTCCCTCCACAAGAAGTCTAAGGGTTTTTTTTTTTTATTGGAATTTAGAATATCGCCAAAAGTAATCTGACAAACACAAGTTTATGATTCTTACATATTTTGTTCATCAGGATAATCTTAACAGATGAAAACACACAATTTTTTAAGTGTAAATTAAATCTTGATGAGTAAAAAGCTAATGTTAGGCTGTAAACAGACGACATCACGATCACATGACTTAAACGTCACCACCATGTCTTACTACAAATTTAATATATACGTTTTCTATAAACTGATCAATGTAAAAGTTGTAAAGTTATAGTTAGGAAAGTTTGTAACTAAAGTCTGGTCACACACTGTCCCCTGATTGTTTTGAGAATGAATTAGACAGAAAACAACAATCAATAAAACAACCAATCAGAGTCATAGAACATAGAACAGTCATTTTATATAATATTACTTATAATGCAAGAAGCATTACTGTCTTTTAGTTCATCAAAGCTAAATAAAGTGTCACCAGGAGAGTCACTGAGTGTGTTTGTCATTCAGGTCTCTGGATTCAGCTGCTCAGAGAGCTCTGTGCTGTTGTCAGGAGCTGCAGGTCAGAAACAAACATCCTGTATTGAACTTTTATAAACAATAAATACAGGAAACAGTGTTGAAAAGGTCAATCTGCACAATAATGTGAAACATGTTTTAATCTAAAACATGAAGTGTGAGTCAGATCAGCTGAAATAGAACCAAAGTAAGTTTTACTTACAAGATGGAGGGCTGATGGCTGAAATCAGAACAAGACAAATAATTTCAGTCAGAGTTGTAAATGCCAGATTATCTTTAGTCACTTTATTCCTCTCTTCTACTCACTCAGACTGAGTATCTGTTTATACTCAGTCTGTTTAGTGCTGACTGTATTTACTTTCTCTGATACTTGTTTTAATGTTGCAACCTGAATAAAATAAATCAACTCAAATACCAAAATCAAAGTAGTGAAATCTTTCCTTTTTCTCTCTCACCTTTCTTCTTTTTGTAAAAGATGAATCCAGCAGCACCGATGAGAATGAGAGCAAGAACAACCACTGCAGCAGTGACGAGGACGGTCATGTTACTGGACTTCACTGTTGAATACAATAAATTAAGACTGCTGCAGATGAAGCAGGTTAGAACAAATTAAAACAATCAATTAGTTTATTATTACTGTTTTGTTGTTGTTCCCATTCACTCCCCTTCAGCACCCTCTGATCTCAGTCTTACCTTCATTGGTTCTGATCCGATCTTTCTCCAGTTTGGTGATGATTTCCTCCTTCACACCAGAGAGCTGAAACACACAGTCGTACCTCGTCCAGTCTTCAGGTGTGACTGATGAAAGGTTCAGGTCAACACTCATCTGGACGGTTCCATCGTGGTTGGGGAGGATCTCTCCGTGGTCCACCTCCTCATGAAGCTCCTCTCCATCTTTCCTCCAGACGAGTGAGGCTCTGTGAGGGTAGAAACCTGTAGCGAGGCAGCTGACTGGAGAGGAGGGAGTCTTCTGGAGGAGAGACACTGAGGGAAGATCTGGAGAGTAAAGAGAGAGATATTAAAGAGGAGAGAGAGGAAAAGAAACAAGGTAAAAGAAAGAAGAAGAAATTACATTTGGGTTAGGGTAAAATATTAAAAATGATGCATCATATACATCCTTTTTTACTTGCTAGCAGACTTCGTCTGCACTATTTTGTTTCAATACTATGTTTGTTGGCACATCACTGCTGCAAACTGTTGATCAGGGGAATAGTGTGAAACCAGCAGCAGGATGTGAATCATGTCATGTGCTTGTGACAGTTTGTAATAGTGTCGGCTGACTTAATATTGAGTTTTAAAAAGCAGAAGGACAGTGTTGATGGTGGCCAAGTAATGTGCTCCATGTATCCAGACCACAGTGTAATAATGACAGGGTACATAACAACACATCTGCTACACAGCCTCCACATGATCTGTACACAGACAGAGGAGGGAACTACACCACCACTAAAGACACTCACTACAGTCAGAGAAGAACAATGTCTGTCTGTTCTTATGATTCACAGTCAGGTCGTCAATCACAGTGTCAATGTTCAGTGGAACTATTTCTATTGTGAAACACTGAAAATGTAAAATCACTTTCCTTAAACTAACTGTGACATCACAGTCTGAGCTTTGATGGTGAGTGATGTCACCCAGAGATGTCTGTGATTGGTCAGGAACTAAACAAATGTAAGCACTACAAAAAAGCTGATGGATTATTAATCCAGGTTGGATTAATAATACAATGACAGTTCAGTCTGAGCAGCCTATATGAAGATCACTGTGTCTGATAAACTACATCAGGTCAGGTGATCCTACCTGTTCTCAGCAGAAAGCTCCTCCAATATTTCACATACTTCTTCAGTTGCTCAGGAAAAGTCTGAATCAAAACAGTCTTAATTTTTATTCCTAATTCTTTATTGGCGTCCAATAATAGTTTGGCGGGGAAAGCCTCAGGTCTAAGAGCGATCCATGTAGATGTATTCGGATCAAATTCCTTAAAATCTTCTCCATCATAACCAAACTGAACGAAACCTTTGACCTCGTCAGTCTCATCATCCCACTCACAGCCTCCCACCACCTGTACAACATGGACACCTGAGACAGAGACAGAGACTGTAATTAACACTGATTCACAGATGAAACATTCATTAGAAAGATGATATTGAAAATATTGTACATTGTGTGATGACTGCTGTTTTTTTAGTCGTGTGCGTTCATGAATCATCAGATTATCATCAATAGTTTGTGTTGTGGAGGTGAGTGTGGTCGAGGCACGGCTGCGGGAGAGAGAGAGGTGGAGAGGGCTCAGGAGAGCAGCGCCAGGTGAGTGATTGGCAGAGCTGGCATCAAGTTATTAATCACTCTTTCCCTATATATGCAGTAGCGTGCTGGACCTCAGATGGAGGAGGCATGGGAGATGCTCCGGAGAGAAGATAGGAAGGACGAGGATGGGACGCATTAGCCGCGTTCGGTCCCCCAGGCAGTATTATTGTGTAGCTGGTGTTATTAATCAAATAAAAGAGGCTTAAACACCAGAACTGTGTGCTTGTGTGTGCGAGAAGAACTCACGGTAGCCTGGAAAAGGCTACATTGGCGCCCAACTCGCCTTAGTGGGCGTGCGCACGGAATGACAGAGATACAGCACCTTCAGCCAGTCACGGCACTTGGTCAGATGCTAGGGGAGATTGCCGCGATGCACTGAGAGCAGGCGGAGGTGAATAGCCGGCAGCTAGAGGCGCTCCGCGCACAGACAGAGGGGCAGACCCAGCAGCTACAGCCCGCCGGAGAGCCGTCCCACTGCCCGAGGCCCCTGGTCCATACCACGAATTCACTCGGCCCTCCCCTTCACTCCGCTATAATCCTCTCTATGCTTCCCCTCAATCCAAGGTTCCAGCCGCTACAGGCGCAGGTCTTGACCCACAGGGGGTTCCTCAAGCGCCAGGGCAGGAGTGCTGGAGGTGCGGGCAGCCCAGACACTCCCTCCGGGAGTGCCCCCTCATGGAGGTCAGCCAGGTGATCCGGGTCGCTGGCCCCCCTACACCCTCCCCCGGTCCAAGGGGGACATACAGGGTTCCAGTAAGGATTCAAGGGGAGAGAGAGATAAGCGAAACTCTGCTGGCAGCAGGAGAGCATTGATGTGTGGAGTGATTTTGGTAACACTACAGTGAATATTAGTGTAGTTAATGAATTTTATTCCCAATGATATTATTCCCGCTCGTTTTGATGAAAATACGGTTGTAGCTCGTTGTCTACCTTACTACAGCAGTTGGAAAGAGTCCTCTCTCTCTCTCTCTCTCTCTCTCTCTCTCTCTCTCTCTCTCTCTCTCTCTCTCTCTCTCTCTGTGATTTATTTTCATCACAAACACTCGGTGAGTTAAAGTTTTTTGACGGTGACGGATGCTGTTTTTTAGGCAGACGAAGAGTCGGTAGGACGGGTAGGAGGACGGATGCTTCCCCATGTATATCTGCGGTATTTTTTTCCTCATATAAGTTGCCAAAGACAGTTACAGTTACTACGTTACCTTTGTTTGGTCATGTAATGTTGCTTTGTGGGACATTTCTCTGTGTTAAGTTGAGGGAAGGACCAGTGTAGTTAACTGACCGTCCAATCGACACGCCCCCGATACGGGGACACTGAGGGAAGATCTGGAGAGTAAAGAGAGAGAGATTAAAAAGGAGAGAGAGGAAAAGTAACAAGGTAAAAGAAAGAAGAAGAAATTACATTTGGGTTAGGGTAAAATATTAAAAATGATGCATCATATACATCCTTTTTTACTTGCTAGCAGACTTCGTCTGCACTATTTTGTTTCAATACTATGTTTGTTGGCACATCACTGCTGCAAACTGTTGATCAGGGGAATAGTGTGAAACCAGCAGCAGGATGTGAATCATGTCATGTGCTTGTGACAGTTTGTAATAGTGTCGGCTGACTTAATATTGAGTTTTAAAAAGCAGAAGGACAGTGTTGATGGTGGCCAAGTAATGTGCTCCATGTATCCAGACCACAGTGTAATAATGACAGGGTACATAACAACACATCTGCTACACAGCCTCCACATGATCTGTATACAGACAGAGGAGGGAACTACACCACCACTAAAGACACTCACTACAGTCAGAGAAGAACAATGTCTGTCTGTTCTTATGATTCACAGTCAGGTCGTCAATCACAGTGTCAATGTTCAGTGGAACTATTTCTATTGTGAAACACTGAAAATGTAAAATCACTTTCCTTAAACTAACTGTGACATCACAGTCTGAGCTTTGATGGTGAGTGATGTCACCCAGAGATGTCTGTGATTGGTCAGGAACTAAACAAATGTAACCACTACACAAAAGCTGATGTCAGACAGGTTGGATTAATAATACAATGACAGTTCAGTCTGAGCAGCCTATATGAAGATCACTGTGTCTAATAAACTACATCAGGTCAGGTGATCCTACCTGTTCTCAGCAGAAAGCTCCTCCAATATTTCACATACTTCTTCAGTTGCTCAGGAAAAGTCTGAATCAAAACAGTCTTAATTTCTATTCCTAATTCTTTATTGGCGTCCAATAATAGTTTGGCGGGGAAAGCCTCAGGTCTAAGAGCGATCCATGTAGATGTATTCGGATCAAATTCCTTAAAATCTTCTCCATCATAACCAAACTGAACGAAACCTTTGACCTCGTCAGTCTCATCATCCCACTCACAGCCTCCCACCACCTGTACAACATGGACACCTGAGACAGAGACAGAGACTGTAATTAACACTGATTCACAGATGAAACATTCATTAGAAAGATGATATTGAAAATATTGTACATTGTGTGATGACTGCTGTTTTTTTAGTCGTGTGCGTTCATGAATCATCAGATTATCATCAATAGTTTGTGTTGTGGAGGTGAGTGTGGTCGAGGCACGGCTGCGGGAGAGAGAGAGGTGGAGAGGGCTCAGGAGAGCAGCGCCAGGTGAGTGATTGGCAGAGCTGGCATCAAGTTATTAATCACTCTTTCCCTATATATGCAGTAGCGTGCTGGACCTCAGATGGAGGAGGCATGGGAGATGCTCCGGAGAGAAGATAGGAAGGACGAGGATGGGACGCATTAGCCGCGTTCGGTCCCCCAGGCAGTATTATTGTGTAGCTGGTGTTATTAATCAAATAAAAGAGGCTTAAACACCAGAACTGTGTGCTTGTGTGTGCGAGAAGAACTCACGGTAGCCTGGAAAAGGCTACATTGGCGCCCAACTCGCCTTAGTGGGCGTGCGCACGGAATGACAGAGATACAGCACCTTCAGCCAGTCACGGCACTTGGTCAGATGCTAGGGGAGATCGCCGCGATGCACTGAGAGCAGGCGGAGGTGAATAGCCGGCAGCTAGAGGCGCTCCGCGCACAGACAGAGGGGCAGACCCAGCAGCTACAGCCCGCCGGAGAGCCGTCCCACTGCCCGAGGCCCCTGGTCCATACCACGAATTCACTCGGCCCTCCCCTTCACTCCGCTATAATCCTCTCTATGCTTCCCCTCAATCCAAGGTTCCAGCCGCTACAGGCGCAGGTCTTGACCCACAGGGGGTTCCTCAAGCGCCAGGGCAGGAGTGCTGGAGGTGCGGGCAGCCCAGACACTCCCTCCGGGAGTGCCCCCTCATGGAGGTCAGCCAGGTGATCCGGGTCGCTGGCCCCCCTACACCCTCCCCCGGTCCAAGGGGGACATACAGGGTTCCAGTAAGGATTCAAGGGGAGAGAGAGATAAGCGAAACTCTGCTGGCAGCAGGAGAGCATTGATGTGTGGAGTGATTTTGGTAACACTACAGTGAATATTAGTGTAGTTAATGAATTTTATTCCCAATGATATTATTCCCGCTCGTTTTGATGAAAATACGGTTGTAGCTCGTTGTCTACCTTACTACAGCAGTTGGAAAGAGTCCTCTCTCTCTCTCTCTCTCTCTCTCTCTCTCTCTCTCTCTCTCTCTGTGATTTATTTTCATCACAAACACTCGGTGAGTTAAAGTTTTTTGACGGTGACGGATGCTGTTTTTTAGGCAGACGAAGAGTCGGTAGGACGGGTAGGAGGACGGATGCTTCCCCATGTATATCTGCGGTATTTTTTTCCTCATATAAGTTGCCAAAGACAGTTACAGTTACTACGTTACCTTTGTTTGGTCATGTAATGTTGCTTTGTGGGACATTTCTCTGTGTTAAGTTGAGGGAAGGACCAGTGTAGTTAACTGACCGTCCAATCGACACGCCCCCGATACGGGGACACTGAGGGAAGATCTGGAGAGTAAAGAGAGAGAGATTAAAAAGGAGAGAGAGGAAAAGTAACAAGGTAAAAGAAAGAAGAAGAAATTACATTTGGGTTAGGGTAAAATATTAAAAATGATGCATCATATACATCCTTTTTTACTTGCTAGCAGACTTCGTCTGCACTATTTTGTTTCAATACTATGTTTGTTGGCACATCACTGCTGCAAACTGTTGATCAGGGGAATAGTGTGAAACCAGCAGCAGGATGTGAATCATGTCATGTGCTTGTGACAGTTTGTAATAGTGTCGGCTGACTTAATATTGAGTTTTAAAAAGCAGAAGGACAGTGTTGATGGTGGCCAAGTAATGTGCTCCATGTATCCAGACCACAGTGTAATAATGACAGGGTACATAACAACACATCTGCTACACAGCCTCCACATGATCTGTATACAGACAGAGGAGGGAACTACACCACCACTAAAGACACTCACTACAGTCAGAGAAGAACAATGTCTGTCTGTTCTTATGATTCACAGTCAGGTCGTCAATCACAGTGTCAATGTTCAGTGGAACTATTTCTATTGTGAAACACTGAAACTGTAAAATCACTTTCCTTAAACTAACTGTGACATCACAGTCTGAGCTTTGATGGTGAGTGATGTCACCCAGAGATGTCTGTGATTGGTCAGGAACTAAACAAATGTAAGCACTACAAAAAAGCTGATGTCAGACAGGTTGGATTAATAATACAATGACAGTTCAGTCTGAGCAGCCTATATGAAGATCACTGTGTCTAATAAACTACATCAGGTCAGGTATTCCTACCTGTTCTCAGCAGAAAGCTCCTCCAATATTTCACATACTTCTTCAGTTGCTCAGGAAAAGTCTGAATCAAAACAGTCTTAATTTTTATTCCTAATTCTTTATTGGCGTCCAATAATAGTTTGGCGGGGAAAGCCTCAGGTCTAAGAGCGATCCATGTAGATGTATTCGGATCAAATTCCTTAAAATCTTCTCCATCATAACCAAACTGAACGAAACCTTTGACCTCGTCAGTCTCATCATCCCACTCACAGCCTCCCACCACCTGTACAACATGGACACCTGAGACAGAGACAGAGACTGTAATTAACACTGATTCACAGATGAAACATTCATTAGAAAGATGATATTGAAAATATTGTACATTGTGTGATGACTGCTGTTTTTTTAGTCGTGTGCGTTCATGAATCATCAGATTATCATCAATAGTTTGTGTTGTGGAGGTGAGTGTGGTCGAGGCACGGCTGCGGGAGAGAGAGAGGTGGAGAGGGCTCAGGAGAGCAGCGCCAGGTGAGTGATTGGCAGAGCTGGCATCAAGTTATTAATCACTCTTTCCCTATATATGCAGTAGCGTGCTGGACCTCAGATGGAGGAGGCATGGGAGATGCTCCGGAGAGAAGATAGGAAGGACGAGGATGGGACGCATTAGCCGCGTTCGGTCCCCCAGGCAGTATTATTGTGTAGCTGGTGTTATTAATCAAATAAAAGAGGCTTAAACACCAGAACTGTGTGCTTGTGTGTGCGAGAAGAACTCACGGTAGCCTGGAAAAGGCTACATTGGCGCCCAACTCGCCTTAGTGGGCGTGCGCACGGAATGACAGAGATACAGCACCTTCAGCCAGTCACGGCACTTGGTCAGATGCTAGGGGAGATTGCCGCGATGCACTGAGAGCAGGCGGAGGTGAATAGCCGGCAGCTAGAGGCGCTCCGCGCACAGACAGAGGGGCAGACCCAGCAGCTACAGCCCGCCGGAGAGCCGTCCCACTGCCCGAGGCCCCTGGTCCATACCACGAATTCACTCGGCCCTCCCCTTCACTCCGCTATAATCCTCTCTATGCTTCCCCTCAATCCAAGGTTCCAGCCGCTACAGGCGCAGGTCTTGACCCACAGGGGGTTCCTCAAGCGCCAGGGCAGGAGTGCTGGAGGTGCGGGCAGCCCAGACACTCCCTCCGGGAGTGCCCCCTCATGGAGGTCAGCCAGGTGATCCGGGTCGCTGGCCCCCCTACACCCTCCCCCGGTCCAAGGGGGACATACAGGGTTCCAGTAAGGATTCAAGGGGAGAGAGAGATAAGCGAAACTCTGCTGGCAGCAGGAGAGCATTGATGTGTGGAGTGATTTTGGTAACACTACAGTGAATATTAGTGTAGTTAATGAATTTTATTCCCAATGATATTATTCCCGCTCGTTTTGATGAAAATACGGTTGTAGCTCGTTGTCTACCTTACTACAGCAGTTGGAAAGAGTCCTCTCTCTCTCTCTCTCTCTCTCTCTCTCTCTCTCTCTCTCTCTCTCTCTCTCTCTGTGATTTATTTTCATCACAAACACTCGGTGAGTTAAAGTTTTTTGACGGTGACGGATGCTGTTTTTTAGGCAGACGAAGAGTCGGTAGGACGGGTAGGAGGACGGATGCTTCCCCATGTATATCTGCGGTATTTTTTTCCTCATATAAGTTGCCAAAGACAGTTACAGTTACTACGTTACCTTTGTTTGGTCATGTAATGTTGCTTTGTGGGACATTTCTCTGTGTTAAGTTGAGGGAAGGACCAGTGTAGTTAACTGACCGTCCAATCGACACGCCCCCGATACGCGAAGCCGGCTTATCCGTTAACACTGGTTTGGTTCGCCAATAATATGGCCCTGGTACTACCTCCAGAGGCGTATCAGGGCTGAAGCGAAATTTCACCCCTCGCCGCCTCCGACAGATTCACACTGAGAGGGAGGCGGGGAATTGCCGTACTAAAGCTGCGCCCAAAAGCCAGTGTGAATGGGGCTAGTGCCTGGTGTAGCCCCATAGTTCTGGTGGCCAAGACGGATGGGACTGTCCAGTTCTGTGTGGACTATCACAAGGTGAATGATGTTTCACAATTTGACGCCTACCCGATGCTCCGGGCTGACGAGCTCCTGGATTGGTTCGGCACGACTCGCTTTTTCACAACACTGGATTTGACCAAGGGCTACTAGCAGATTCCCTTGTCTCCAGGGTCTAAGGACAAGACGGCCTTCTCTATCCCGTACAGTTTGTACCAATTCGTTACGCTTCTGTTTGGGTTGTTCGGGGCTCCAGCCACAACGTCTCATGGATCGGGTGCTGCGCCTGCATGCTGCATATGCGGCCGCCTACTTGGATAATGTGATCATCCACAGTGGCGGCTGGGCCGAGCATATGCAGCAGGTGTCCGCAGTGCTCGAGTCACTGCAGCGCGCGGGGTTCACGGCCAACCCAAAGAAGTGTACAGTTGGACAGGGGGAGGTACGGTATCTGGGGTACCACTTGGGTGGCAGGCAGGTGCGTCCCCAGGTAGATAAGACAGCTGCGATTGCTGCCTGCCCGAGACCCAAGACAAAAAAAGAGGTGAGGCGGTATGTGGAGGTGAGTGTAGTCGAGGTGCGGCTGCGAGAGAGAGAGTGGTGGAGAGGGCTCAGGAGAGCAGTGCCAGGTGAGTGATGAGCTGGCACCCAGTTACTAACCACCCAGAGACTATTCACAGATGAAACATTCAGTGGAAAGATGATCTTAAAAACATTGTACATTGTGTGATGACTGCTATTTTTTTTTAGCCGTGTTTGATCATGAATCAGATTATTTTCAGTAGTTTGTGTTTAACAGCTTCAGCAGCAAGTCTAACTAGCAGCTGATTAATGTTGACATGATGAATGACAGGTAGTGGCTGGACCACTGAAGACAAACTGATATGATGGTTTACTTTACATGAATCTCTATTTCAGGTTATGTGTAAAATGATGTTAGAGTTTGAATTGATTGGTATCTTGAGGCCCTGGGTCACTTTACAACTAAGATGCAGAACAGTAAAAAGTTAAACAGGCTATAACATGTTACATACTGTACCTCCACGTTGGTGCAAAAGACGCATCAAAATGTTTGTGTAGGCTTTGAGGGAGTTTGTCAAAAAGTGGAAACACATTTGTCTGTACCACTCCAACTGCTCAGGATTCTCTGTGCAGTATGATTTAGCAATGTCCTGTTTTACTTCCATCTTCTTTTTGCTGTCACAATACCCCATCAGAAGTTCATCAACTTCTAGTGTCGCCACAACCTCTGGGATGTTTGGGATTCCAGTTGATGCAGTTATGAAAAACTTCAGGGAGTGTAGCACTGCAGGACAAACAAAGGAGCTTATAAATAACACTTATCATAAATATGATGCTAACTGAAAATATGAATATGATATGAAGTGTGTGTTTGCTGCGAAGGATCAGAATGCAAAAGTTTTAAATGTAATGTACAGAACAAACAGCCTCCATTCAGTATGAACACACACTCATCATCACCACTCAGAAATATGATGAAGTCAGCATGATTCAGTTAAAACAGTCTGATCAAGTTGAAACAGGTGTGTAGTCAGTAATGGACCAAGTTTAGTCAGAATGTATTGTATCACAGAAAATACAAAAACTATTGTAAGCGACAGAGAAAAATAAAAGACATGAATATAAAATTGATCTTTTTGTTGACTTGTTGTGTGGTTAATTTGTTGAAACAAGTTGAAGGAGCCTTCGATCTGGACTGAGATTGGTTGTTATGATTCTGTCAGGAGTCTCTTGGCTGCACACAGCTGGATTTCAGTCGATGTTATGTTGCTGCCACAACACTGGTTAAACAAAGTTCTTTAATGAGTTATTTTAAAAAAGCTAGTGTTGAGGAAGAAAACATGCCAATGCCTCCATCGACTGAGTCCACTCAGCCCAGTCCTTTAGCCTAAATCACTCAGGAGATGGTTAGAGCGGCTGTTTGCTCCCCTGATGCAGGTTTACTGTTATGTTAGGTAACAAGGGAGGTGTGCATGTGATTCTGAAACAACACAGTCTCATGAGAGGCAGCAGCAGACATGCAGGTTTGTGGAAGTGCAAAAAGAGCTCCATTCAGGACACCATGCTTGGAACTGAGCTAATTTGGTTCTATCATGTTGAACAGGCAATATTTTGCTCTCATTGGCCCTCATTTATCAATCTTGCGTGAAAACAGGTGCAGATCTGAGTGCAGAATTGGTCGTATGACAGGACACACTTGTGATTTATAACTTCCTGGCAGCGCCGGCACATCAAAGGCTCCGTTCACTAATGCAATGTTGTGCAAAACTGAACAGGCCAAAATAATATGGCACACTTTCTCTGGGGTATACAGCAGTGCTCCCCCTGCTGGTCTGAGACGGAGCCACCTGCCCTTCAGTAACCCGAAGCAGCTCCACTGTGACCCGTGTGAGTGTGTGCGCACTATTGAATCTGCGTTCCTGCTCTGTAGCAGGTTTGCCAGTGGGGTTATTAGGTATTCCGTTAATTAGTTGTCATATTTTAGTTTACAAAAAAGTGGTATCAGTAAAAACGTGGGCTTTTAAAACATTTTTTGTTTGTTTTATTCGTTTTGAGAATCCATTTTGATCTGATCTAAATATGTGACTGCTTACGCTTAATGACAGCTGAGGTTTGTTAATTTCAGACTCAGCCAGATTTTGCTGCGCTGCACCGCAAATCCACAGACTCAGATTTGCGTACACAAGCTCAGACCTGACGTGAGATCTGATTGTAGCTTCCGCTCATGTCCAAATTGATAAATGCCGAAGTTTGCGTGGAAATGGTCGTCCGCACGGTTTTCTGCCATACGTTCGTTTGATGAATGAGGGCCATTGTTTTTGTGATGCAGAATGTTGCAAAATTGTCGCAGTTTGTCTCTGTTTGTAATTTTTGCAACTTCTTAGTTTTTATATGACCTTCTTTATTCTGGGAAAAGATGGCCCACATCATTTTGCATTGACCCAGACAGTTTCTTGCGACTCCACTGAAAGTGAAACTAAACTTGGAGGAAAGAGTCGAGTGGACTGTGAAGTTTAGAGAGTTTAAAGATTTTAAATGTGATCTTACCTGGTGATGAAACGTTACAGAAGAGAAGCAACAACAATAACGTTCTCATCTTGATTTGATGAAGACGAGTGAGTGAAGGACCGAGCTGGATCAGCTGTTTCCTGTTATTTTATCCTGGCAGAGGGAGGAGAGAGAGTTTCTTTCCTGAGAGGAAAAATAGTCCAAACCACCTACAAGTGATCCAGTCCTCACCAACACCCCTCACATTAAGTAAAGTGTTAACAGTGTCATCAGCTTTTTCAGTAAACTCCCTCACTTCCTTTTTTCACATAATAATGGTGATTAAAAAAAAAAAACAGATCAAAACAGCTTCGAGTCAGAGATTGTGTCAGACTAAAGAGTTTTTTATTTCTAAGCCTGTCTTTGAGTTCAAGTGAGCGACACCTGATGGTAAGACTAATTTTACACATTAACCATGATGATAAAGATACAGAAAAACATCATACTGTCAATATTTTAGAGACTCCTCAATTTTGCACTAATCATGTTTAAGAGAAGCTCGTGTCAAGTTGAGCTCCTCCACAGGTCACAATCTGAGTTTTGTGGTTAAACTGTGTGATGGCAGAATCAGCTGAATTGAGACACTTTTTGGTGAATGATTCTAAAGACCATCTAATAATCTCTGCATGAGATCTAATAATATTTTATTCATCCCCATTGGTCACTTAAATATCCATTTAATGTAGAAATGTGACAAAGTAATTCCTCTATAGTTGGAGTAAGAATACCTTCAGGTGTGACCTATTATCAAGTCCTTTAAACGGCACTAAGGGCTGTAGCTGTATGTAATGACTGTGCCATATTATACAACAGCTGCTTTGGTGTTGTTAGAGGACATTGTCAATGTGCAATTTAGGTGAGAGTTCTTTTCAGAGACCGTACTGACCCTTTTTAAAATCTTCCAAAGTCTGCGTCTCTGAACTCACAGCGCTTAAAGCTTCGGTCACTTTCTGCCATTCCAGTTCATTCATTTTGTTGCTCAGGCCAAAATAATAATAATAATAATGCATTGGGGGAGGGTACAAAGAACAATATTAGTAATGCCGGATGGTCTCGCTTTCTTATCACATATACATTCTGTACAGTCACTCATTCAGTGAGTCTGAACTAGAGAGAGGTGGATGAAGCTTTATGGAGCTTTTGGGCTTCAAACTCTGCAGCATATTGACATCTGGTGGCTTGTAAAGATACAGCAGCCCTTCATGACTGGAGTCTCAGCACCACAACACTCTGTGATCTGAACAGATTGTGTGTTATCATCAAATCTGTCATACTGTTGCATTACATGTAGATAGTATTGTGCAATATATTACAGTAAAATAATTAATAAATGTCCAAGAAACCTGGGAAAAATTGCTGACATGAAATCTGAATGTGTCTTATTGGTGTAGTTGAGCCTGTTGTCACTTTTGGCTCATCATGTGTTCCAGCTTCATCTTCAGTGACCAGCGCTCATTACAACAAACAGATACACGTTTTTTACACAAAGAAAGAAAAATCTTCATGTATAACATTTGCCGAATGAACAAGTAGACTTAAATATTAAAGAATGTGTTGTATACAGCTTACAACGCAACATGTTTAAAAATTGGGCTTTTTTTTAAATGGAGTCCGCCGACTCTCTGCTTTCTTCTGTCGCCAAGAAGTTACAGGCTTTTACAGCGATGGTGACACTTTTTACAAGGAAATAAACATCTTAATGTTTTGTATTTTATGGCAAATTTAAAAGAAAGCTACAAGGATTTAAAATGTGCTGCAGCCGTTTCACAGAGTTTGTTAAGTTTCTCCTCATGATGCAACAACTCCTAAAATCACTGGATTTGTAAGGGAGTCTGGCATGTTGCTAGTGACTTCACACACTTATACACAAACACACACACACAGCAGCCTGTGTAAAGTAGATCACAACAACAGCTTTTTAATTTGAATGTGAAAAGGTATGACAGAGAGAGAGAGCTACATGGTATATATTACATATGGACATGCACAGTTCTGTTTAGTCAGAATGTATTCATGTTGAACATGTTGCAAATTGACAAAATCTGACACTGTATAATAACTAATAACACTAATAATTATAAAATTACTTTCACTTAACTAAATGACTGTGACATATTTGATATCGAAGTGTTATTGTCTTAATTAAGGGACAAACTTATGTAATGGAACATTCATCAACATTCATGCTCATACGAGAGACGCACTGGCTCCATGACAGACCAAACAACATATTCTCCATCTATAGAGTGGTGCAGCAATAACATGTTTTTGGAGGCTAATCCTGAAGTAAGCATCGCCCTGGTTCCCTCCACAATGTGCCAACAGTTGGTTTCACAGTATTCATGCTGAATGATGTTTGGACCATCAGTGAACTGCAGTGGGTATCAGACTGGTCCACTACAAATCTACTGAGCCCTCTGACAGGAGACACTATTCTCTAACCCTGACCTCAACATCTTTAAGCTGCCTTTAAATCCTTCACTCAGCCAAACAAACAACAAACAGCAGAAACTCTGCAGTATGACTTATCTCCAAGTTAAGGTTTTTAAGGTTTTTAAGGTGCAACGTGTAAGAATTGTTGTTGGAAACATTTTTAAAAAGACAAGTAAATAAAATTAACAACAGGATGTAAACACAGTGAATGACAGATTTGACATTTCTTAACATTCATTAGTATATATAGTATATCGATATATCGTTTGAGCATCGCCATCGCGATGTACATGTGTGCAATAGTCACATCGCAGAGCCGGCGATGTAGGACGCAAATGAACTCATCTAATTTCAAGGGTACCTGACACACACTCTGCATGCAGCGATTCACCAATCACGTTAGTTCTTAATCTGTGTGCTGAAGCAGACCAGCCCCTGCACATGGAGTGAGTCACTGGTAACAACATTGAAAAATGAGCAATGAAGAAGAGAAAATCACGAAAACGAAGACTTGGTGCCAAAAAGAAAAGCAAGGTCACTTATCTGGAAGTATTTCGGCTACAAGAAGGATGATATTGACCAAACACGTGTTCTGTGTCGACAGTGTGTTGCATCTGTTGCCACAACGAGAGGTAACACAACTAATTTGTTTGACCATTTATGTCGGTACCACACAGTAGAGTCCTGCACAGGTCTTATTTTCAAAACCCGCCCGTACATACCATGCTTACAACTGCATCCGACCCGTTTTCCGACAGTGGCACAAATTACATTCCGCACCCGAGCCGACCCGCTATAAATTGTTACCTACGCCAGACCCGCACCCGAAGGAAAATTAGATGGACGTAATTTTTAAAAATGAAAGTAAGCCAGTTGGGGAATGGAAGTTCTGGGAGGGCGCAAGCACACATGAATGAGCTCATATGACATATAAATGCTTGTATAATTGTATAATTGTATATGTCCTGTATTTTTTCATATCGCAATATATATCGCAGGGTTAAAAAAAATCGCAATGTCAGTTTTTTCCAATATCGTGCAGCCCTAGTTGCTAGTCACAAAAATACGTCATTTCCAAGTTTAAACTCTGTTTAAGCAGACAGAGTTTTGCAGAGTCAAACTGACAACCTACTTCTAAGATTAAAAAACAGGTGCAGTGTTTTTTCCTGTACTTTGGAAGTATGTTTCTTTTTCTTTTTGCTGTGAAACTAACAAACGAAGTGGAGAAAAAAAATACATATAAGTGCATTTTTTAATCCAGCCTTTCAAAAAAAGTAGCTGAAGAGGCCTGATGTAGCCAGTCTGATCACTTCATACTGGTCGAGTGAAATGGTTGGATTGTCATCTCTTTCTAGCTTAAATTGTTCATTAACAACTCCTTAAAAACAAACTATTTGTAACAGAAAGAACACAGAACGGGTCAGTACTTCCATTTACTACAGCACACCAAAACAATAACGTATTAGAAATCCCAAAACCAAACTATCTTAAATCTCGGTGCTGTATCGTTGGCAACTGGACTTGTTTCAGTACCACGTCTCACCCAAGAGGCTTCTACAGTTCTAACTAACTGGAGGGGAGTTGCAGGCTTTCAAACTCTGTGTGGGAGTGTTCTCAAAAAGTCGTTAATCAAATAAACAACCAGACAGAGCCATTGAACATAGAACAGTCCCACCTTTTCAATCAGTCCTTTTTATATGTTACTTCACTGCTACTGCAAGATCTGTCTTATCTTGATTCAGTGGCTTAGAGGAGTCTTCATCTGTGCTGTTGTCAGGAGCTGCTAAACAATAAACAGAGGAAACAGACTTGAAAAGGTTAATATGCACAATCATTTTCACATTTTTAATCTATATCATGAAGTGTGAGTCAGATCAGCTGAAATAGAACCAAAGTAAGTTTTACTTACAAGATGGAGGGCTGATGGCTGAAATCAAAACAAGACAAATAATTTCAGTCACAGTTGTAAATGCCAGATTATCTTTAGTCACTTTATTCCTCTCTTCTACTCACTCAGACTGAGTATCTGTTTATACTCAGTCTGTTTAGTGCTGACTGTATTTACTTTCTCTTCACTTCTCTCTTTAATGTGTACTGAATTTTGTTTCTATCTTACCTGTGTTCTTTTTGTAAATGATGAATCCAGCAGCACCGATGAGAATGAGAGCAAGAACAACCACTGCAGCAGTGACGAGGACGGTCATGTTACTGGGCTTCACTGTTGAATACAATAATAGTTTATTATTACTGTTCT
Source organism: Sparus aurata (assembly GCF_900880675.1). Lineage (NCBI taxonomy): Eukaryota > Metazoa > Chordata > Actinopteri > Spariformes > Sparidae > Sparus > Sparus aurata. The sequence continues at coordinate 51,817 of NC_044189.1, read as the reverse complement.
TGTTGTTGTTCCCATGCACTCCCCTTCAGCACCCTCTGATCTCACTCTTACCTTCGTTGGTCCTGATCTGATCTTTCTCCAGTTTGGTGATGATTTCCTCCTTCACACCATAGAGCTGAAACACACAGTCGTACCTCGTCCAGTCTTCAGGTGTGACTGATGAAAGGTTCAGGTCAACACTCATCTGGAAGGTTCCATCGTGGTTGGGGAGGATCTCTCCGTGGTCCACCTCCTCATGAAGCTCCTCTCCATCTTTCCTCCAGACGAGTGAGGCTCTGTGAGGGTAGAAACCTGTAGCGAGGCAGCTGACTGGAGAGGAGGGAGTCTTCTGGAGGAGAGACACTGAGGGAAGCTCTGGAGAGGAAAGAGAGAGATATTAAAGAGGAGAGAGAGGAAAAGAAACAAGGTAAAAGAAAGATGAAGAAACTGTAAAATCACTTTCCGTAAACTAACTGTGACATCACAGTCTGAGCTTTGATGGTGAGTGATGTCACCCAAAGATGTCTGTGATTGGTCAGGACTAAAACAAATGTAACCACTACAAAAAAGCTGATGTCAGACAGGTTGGATTAATAATAGAGCTCAACAGTGACCGCCCACTTTTTTAATGGCTCCGGTTCCAGAAGTGAATTTGCCATTCATTCACTCCATTGACGTTTCATAAAATCCTTACATCAAGAGTTTTAAGACTGGAACCAAGCCAATTAGCTACAAGATGAATCGTGACCATAAAACATTTAATTCGGCGCAAAAAAAATTTGCAAAATGGAGAAAAAAGCAAAGGTACAAGACTGTGTACATAATTATCTTAAGAGTAAAGCAACTACTCATCCCATAAACCATTGCGAATGTAACAGCGACGTCTCTGATTGGTGGAGCTCGCTTGTTACCATGGAAATGTTTACCAAAAAACCATCTCTAAAAAAACACAGTAAGTGAAATCACGGTCGCTCTGTGGTAAACGATTGTAGAGTTCAGTGGTAGCAGTAACTAGCGAACATGAAATTTGCGGGTTTTACCAGGGACGTGCACATGATTATAGAGGGGCAGGGGCTCAAAGTCAGAAAAGGGCAGTACGTGTGCTCGCTATGCGGGCGGAAAAAAAAATTTCCGCCCTTAATAGCCCCATATGTAGATTAATTAATGTAAAATTAATTAACAAAGTACTTATAGAGAGCTAAACTCTTAACTGTGTATCTTGTGTAGCTGTGACTGATATGTAACTGCCATTTCATTTGTGTCAACAAATTATTGTCAACATGAGTTTATTCACATTATCATAATACTGAGGTTTGGAAGACATGTAATTCAGCTGTGGTTCTTAAAAAGCAATAAAACACTGGTTTATTATTAGGCTATTTATTGGAGGGCAAGTGCAAACCAGAAATACAGGCTACACATCTAAACATGTAACAAAACCAAGAAATGACTACTGTGACTGTTAGTAGGAACAGCAATGTTTACAACAGAAAAGTCAGAGTAAACTCAATATCTGGAAGTAGCTGAAGATTTGTTGCAGATAAACAGCCAACACAGAGAGCTGTCAGATTATTTTTAACTCTCATTAACAAGCGGTTAGTTTAGTTTTAGTTTAACAAGCACAAATGGACACTCTTCTGAAATATGACTCATATTCAAGCACGTTGAATAAGTGGAAGGCGACTTGTTAGCCCCCACAAGGAAGTTATGTTGATGGATTTATAACTCAAAGGTTCAGGTCGCTCCGTTCAAATGAGGCAGCGGCTTCTGTCATTCTTTGTCCTCAAAATAAGAGCTTTACATTGCACCCCATTGGAGTTTAGAACAGGGTTCTTAGCGGGGGGGTTTTAATTTGAAAGTAGCGACCGTTCGTAGAGAGAGACAGATCGGAGCCGCAGCGGACAGAGAAGCGACAGAGAAGCCTGATTTATGCTTCTACGTCGTGGCGACGGCGTAGCTACATCGTCGACGCAGACCCCTACGTGGACCCTACGCCGTAGCCTGACGTGCGCCTCCAAAAAATCCTGACTACGCGTCACGTCGATGCGTCAAGACGCGAACGGCAAGGACTGTGATTGGTCCGCTCAGAACTTCATTTCCGGCAGTTGCTTTTCCGGTCAACAGTATAACAGCATTTGTTGTTCAATATCCACGAGCTCCATCTCCAAAAACACCCGCTCCATCTCAGTTGCCATTGTTTACTGTCTGACCGGAAGAAAACCAAGGAATCCGATATGAACCCTCCGAAACCAAACAAAGACACAGCCACACCCCCCTAGCGGCTTGGCGGTGAATTGCAGAACAACGCGTTCCCTCGACGCAGAACTTCGAATGCTCAATGACGGCGTAGGAACGACGACGTAGCTACGCCCTCTCCCCACGACACAGAAGCATAAACCAGGCTTTAGGCTCAACACACACACACACAACACCATATTACATACGAAGTGCGTACGGTAGATAACAGTGGCGTTTTTATATATATTTTTTGACATCCCTTTGCAAAACAGTAATTTATTTATTCATCAAAAACACACACAAAAAGGGCACTTTATGATAGGAGGTAAAAAGGGCAGGGGCTCAACTTCAAGCACCCTTTGGGCCTTATGTGTGCACGTGCCTGGCTGTTGCACTATAGGATTGTGGGTAGTGTAGTACTTTTCCATGACATCGCAAATAAAACATGTTTTTCTCAAAACAAGATTGATATCATACGGACTTGTGGCTTCTACAGGATCATATATCATCGTTTCACAATCTCATAACTCATGGTAAGTCTATTTTTGATGGTTACGACATTATGGTCAATAATCAAAATCTCTATGCAGAGTATGAATGGCATTTTCACTTGCGGAACCTCACTGTTGAGCTCTATACAATGACAGTTCAGTCTGAGCAGCCTATATGAAGATCACTGTGTCTAATAAACTACATCAGGTCAGGTGATCCTACCTGTTCTCAGCAGAACGCTCCTCCCATATTTCACATACTTCTTCTGGTCTACTGGATAAATCTGAGTCAAAGCAGTCTTATAGAATTCTCTTAAATCTTTATCAGCATCCCATCTCAGTTTAGCGATGACAGCCTCAGGTCTAAGAGCGATCCATGTAAATGTTTTTGGATCCAATTCCAAGAGATCTTCTCCATCATAAGCAAACTGAGTGAAACCTTTGACCTCTTCAGTCTCATCATCCCACTCACAGCCACTCACCACCTGTAAAACATGGACACCTGAGACAGAGACAGAGACTGTAATTAACACTGATTCACAGATGAAACATTCAGTGTGAAGATGATCTTAAAAACATTGTACATTGTGTGATGACTGCTGTTTTTTATTAGCGATGTGTGTTCATGAATCAGATTATTATCAGTAGTTTGTGTTTAACAGCTTCAGCAACAAGTCTAACTAGCAGCTGATTAATGTTGACATGATGAATGACAGGTAGTGGCTGGACCACTGAAGACAAACTGATATGATGGTTTACTTTACATGAATCTCTATTTCAGGTTATGTGTAAAATGATGTTAGAGTTTGAACTGATTGGTATCTTGAGGCCCTGGGTCACTTTACAACTAAGATGCAGAACAGTAAAAAGTTAAACAGGCTATAACATGTTACATACTGTACCTCCACTTTGGTTGTAGAGACTCATCAAAATGTTGGTCAAGGATTTGAAGAAATTTGGCAAAAAGTGGAAACACTGTTGTCTGTACTGCTCCAACTGCTCAGGATTCTCTGTGAAGAATGATTGAGCAATGTCCAGTTTTACTTCCACCCTTTTGTTGCTGTCACAGTACCCCACCAGAAGTTCATCAACTTCTGCTGTCACCACAAGTTCTGGGATGTTTGGGATTCCAGTTGATGCAGTTGTGAAATACTTCATGGAGTGTAGCACTGCAGGACAAACAAAGGAGCTTATTAATAACACTAATTATAAATACTAGTGCATTGCCCGTAGGTAATATGTGTTCCTATAGAAAAGTGGGAGGTTAAGGAGCTTTTTCATGGATAGCCAAATGAGGCTGTGTTTGAAGGTGGGGCGTCAGGGATATTTAGGTTTGTTGTGAAATCCGATATTCCAGGGTATAATTGGCCGTTTTTGACTATTTTTGATTTTGCCATTATATTTCATCTTAAAAGCTATTTACTTGGTGTCATTATTTTCAGCACAACCTCACATGTGTGACTGTACAGTTATTTTTTTATTTTGACATACTGTATTAACACAATGGACCTAAAATCACAAAAAAAACATCAAATCCGAGTAGGAAAAGTTAGATTTTTTTACTGTGAAAACCACAAATGTGTTTAACAAACCATTGTTTTTTTTTACTTATAATGCAAATATAAATTGTTGTTTGCTAAATTTGTGCATACATTTAAAACATTTACTAAGTTATATGTAACTATCTACATTTAAATGCAGGCAATGCTCAGGTCTGCCTGAGCTCCTTCCTGCTGAATGAAGAGCTGCACTGCCTGCTCCACATTCAGCTTCTCCTCATTATTCTGACTCATTAAACAAAAAAACGACTCCACTACACACTAAACACACCACACCAAACACTACATAACACACTAACTACACACTCCAAACACGCTAAATGTCACAAATCTCTCAACTCTCAATATCGCTGTCTCTATCGCTGTCTCTACACACAGACCGTCGTTGCATGTCAATCATCCGCTAGCAGCTAGCTACACACGAACATCCACAGATTCTGATTCCACTTTGTTGTCCGCGCGTCTCCGGATCTCCTCAGACCCGAACAGACTCGGTCCGGACTCGTTTAATCTCATTAATCCACAACAGTCAGTTTAGATGCACAGAACAGAACAGAACAGGACCGAACCGCCGGCAAAATCCCGGTCCAGCTTGCGCCGCTGCAGGTATCAATCCACTTGTTTCTTCAGGTATGTCGTGGGCTTGAGCTCTGCAGTGATTGGCTCTGGTGCGCACGTGGCCACGGTGTGCAGTGATTGGCTCTGGTGCACGCATGACTGTGGTGGCTCCGGTGGACAATGCTCGGCGGAATTTGTAAAGCATTTATGAAATAATTTATTCACGGTATCATTGCAGTCCACACGAATGCTTAGATGCACACCACTGAACCACGCAGCAGCCATGTTGAAAGTCTCAGGTCAGTCTGACCCTGATCCGCAGAGATATTTGACTAACAGAAACACACACACAGACAGACAGACAGAGATTCCTTGCTTTTATAGAGAGATGATGCTAAGTGAAAATATAAATATGATATGAAGTGTGTGTGTTTGCTGCGAAGGATCAAAATGCAAAAGTTTTAAATGTAATGTGAAGAACAAACAGCCTCCATTCAGTATGAACACACACTCATCATCACCACTCAGAAATATGAAGTCAGCATGATTCAGTTAAAACAGTCTGATTAGGTTGAAACAGGTGTGTAGTCAGTAATGGGCCAAGTTTAGTCAAAATACATTTCATCACAGAAAATACTAAAATGAATCTTATAAACACATGGCTTTACAGTCAATGTAAGTCTGCTGCTTTACTTCCAGAGGAATCAGAACCATCTAACAGTCATTTTGGAAATTGTACTGTTGTGTGTCAAGCAGGACACAGGAGAAAATGCAGACGCTCTCCATAATGAAAACTTTCTCGAACAGTTCAAGTCCATGTGTAAATATGATCCAAGGATCCAAAATCATCTGGAGCAGCTGCCCAGAAACAGAACTTTGATGAGTCCAGATGTTTAAGATGAGCTGCTGGAGTCAGCAGCCTGTCTGCTGTTGTTCAGGATCAAAGCTGAAGTCCTTGAACCAGGCAGCTATTATGTCGTGATGGCAGACGGATATGAGGATGAGTCAAAGTGTGAACTCGTAGCTGTTAGTGTGAGATATGTTCATGCAGGGAAAATAAAAGAACAGACCACCAGGTTCAGGGACACAAGTATTTCAGAGAAGATATCACAGGTGATTGAACCACTGCTACTTGACCCATCTCTGTGTGTTGGATCTAGTTTAGACCAGTGGTTTTCAAAGTGGGGGCCACCAGGGGGCGCTAAGGGGGCCTCAGAAAATTGGAGGGAAGATAAAAAAATATATATATATATATTTTTTTTAATAAACATTTGTCCTGTACGATGGAGTATTAGGACCAGACTAAGAGAAAAAAAATATATATTTTTTTAAATAACGAGAATAAAGCAGTCATTTTATGAGAACTCTTACAAGAAAGAGCAGTCTTCCCCCTGCATTAAAATGATGAATGTTGAGCATCTTGTGAAGTTATACTTTGGTATCGGTTTCACAAATAAGGAAATACTTAATCTTTTGGTATCAGGACTTTGAAACGATCACGTCAGATCTTGATAACTCTATCGAAGCTTTTATCTCATCAAAATGACTAGTTTTTCTTGTGTTATTATTACATTATTCTCATATTATTAGGACTTTATTGTCGTAACATTGCGGCTTTTTTCTTGTATTGTTACAATTCTATTCTGGTAATATGACTTTATTCTTGTAATTTCTTTTATTTTTTCCCTCTTAGTATAGCCCTAATACTCTGTTGTAGTCCTGAACCATAAAACATGTTGTTTTGTTGATTGCTGCTGTAATCGTCGGGTCTCAGGTTCAGCTGCAAGTTCAGCATGACTACGTCATAATCTGTGTTGACCTGGCGGTTGTTATCAAGCTGCTCTGCTCCTCAAGCTAGCGTGTAGCTAGCTAGTACAAAATGGACATGTTTTTGACAACAAATAGACTGAAGGAGCAGACCAACAGCCCTGTCGTGGAGGACTCTGCGGCAAAAAACCTAAGAACTCATGGCAAACTAAATCCAAAAATATGAGGCAGCATATATTAAGTATGGCTTTGCAGCCGTACAGAAAAATGGCCACGATTGCCGGAAATGCGTTCTCTGTCTGGAGACCCTCTCAAATGAGTGTTTAGATGTTCGTTATCAATTTTCTTATGCTAAACAAATGTAGTAATTATTGAATAGTGAATAAAAGTAAGAAAATACATTCATGTTTCTTTATCTATTTTGTAGCATTGTCTGTGGGTTTGGGGGTCCCCGACCAGAAGCAAATTCTGTTTGGGGGGCCTTAACATGGAAAAGTTTGGGAACCCCTGGTTTAGACGATGTCTCCGTTGTGTCAAGAAACAAGGGAGGTGTGCATGTGATTCTGAAACAATCTTTTCCTCGAGCTGTGAACGTCCACTGTAACTCTCACAGACTGAATTTGGTGTCTCTCAGCATGTTAGCACATTCTTTGATACAGTAAACAACATGCATAGTTTCATGAGAGGCAGCAGCAGACATGCAGGTTTGTGGAAGTGCAAAAAGAGCTCCATCCAGGACACCGTGCTCGGAAGTTGAACAATCTGTGGGCACATGCTACAGACCTGCCAACACGTATGCATTTTTCGCACTTGGCACGCATTTTGACCCTTAAGTACCCTTGTACGCATTGCTGCTCTCCAGGTATGCATTTTGTATCATCTCGCAGTTCACGATTTCAGTTTCCATGCAAGTTCAATCTATGAAGTTGATTCTGCTGCTGAGCCACAACAATCTGCATGTAAGTGGAGTGAAAAGCTTTTGGCCAATCAGAGTGCTGCATTTTAACACCCTTGCCCACCTGCCCCTCACAGCCAAATGCGCCGTGCATTTAATTCAATTCAGTGCCTCAAGCAAGCCAGGGTGGCCGGATAACTGATCCCTCTTCAGCCGCATGCTGCCAATGCAAACAGCATTGAAAAGGTAAAATTGAGACGTTGAGTTTACCCGACGGTGTTGATAACCACTCGTCAAAGTTACCGTTCACCGATGCTGTGTGTGTGTTGCAAACATTTCCCCAAATCCATCACTACTACGGACAAAACTGTAGGCTTGCGTGCCATGGTGGCGGAACTGCCTCAAAAAAAGCTTTGGAAACCTCAAAGATTTCTTGACAGCTATCAGGGAGATGGCCTTGCCTCCACATGTCCAGGCTACCCCATCATGCGTTCTGCACCTTGTGCAAGACAGACATTAACATCAGTCACCAAGGGGCAACTGGTAATGAGCACAGTCCCACACACAAATAATCCCAAGGCCCTCAAAACATAATGATATTAAAAATTAAAGGATGATAAGAAAAAACATTCTTAGTGTCAATAGGCTAGCCTATCACACCCACCATCCTTCCCATTAGTGGGGGGCAGTTAGAAAAGTGATGAAATGTCCAGAAATCTAGAAAGTTTTAGACAGGCTAGGTGCTCATAAAATTTCTTCAAGCTTGGCAGGTTTGATGCTGGAGCTCCGAATCTGGAGCATTGAGCAGAAAACTACCGTTACTCGATGTAACGTGTGTTGAAAGCAGCGGTCAAACAAAGGTTGAGGCTCAGTCCCTGCTGCAACAACTACAAACAACACAGTTTAAATATTTACACGTCACATTTGGGAAATTATTTAAGTTGAATGATTTTGACACACAGGGTTTACAAAGCCCAACATTATCAGTTGTTTGAGTCCATTGACCTAATTGAGGGACTACAAGAGAGCCATGCTCAGTTTAGAGATGATTCAGAGTGTGAATTTAAACAAGTTATGAAGCTAACAGAACAGCTGATGCAATAAAATGAAATCAAGAGCTGAGACCAGAGACACATCTGGAATGATATCCTGACAGACAGCTGACAGAGCTGGACTCTTGTTTCCAGGAGGATCAGTTCAGTCCAAGACATTTACACAGAAGATCTCTGTGGACCCGTGTGATCACTATCTCATCTCAGTTGAGGATGAGTTAGGATAAATTAAAAGCAGTATTCACTGAGCAACTGCGTCGGAAAGTACCCAGTGGGCTGGAATTTCCATCCCTCATGGAAGTATTCGACGATTGTTTGTAGTTTGTAGTTTTAGGCATGAGGAATGAGAGATCGACAGTGATAGTACGAGAGAGTGCGAGCCTCGTGGTGGCAGGTCTTCTCGCAGGAGGCCAGTTGGGACGTGTCTGCTGCTGCCCAAGGTAGATATATTAAATCAGGCTGTGACCAATACTCTGATACAAGCAACAGATGCAGAAATACAGATGTGAGTAAGAAGATGCATTCCTGCAGTGTCAGGACCAACAAAACCCAAACAGCAGTCTCACAGCTCTTCTATCTGAAGCATCTCCTGAAGCTGATACAGGAAGTTTCTTAATCACTTCTATGATGGAACATGTCGTTCTATTCAGATTATATTCAGATTATATTTAATCTCAGGCTGAATTTACTAGCAAATAAATGAATCACACAACATACAAGGGACTGATTTCCTGGTTAAATGTCAGTCTCTGAGGTGGGCGTGTCCTCATGTGGACTGGCCTCAATAGAAGGCTGTGTGATGCAGAAACACTGATTGATTTAAATATGAATCAATATAAATGCATTGCCCTAAATGTGAAGAAAACACACAACTATAATATGTTATTAAATAATGATTCATCACTCTGAAGAACTGCATCCTTCAGTACTAATGAATTAACAGTTAAAATGTTGAAAATAAATAATGTTTTACTAAACATATTTTTCTCAGATGTATGAAGAGGCTGTTTGTGTGACTACTTTTCATATATAAGACAGCTGACAATTATTTTAGAGAATTCTAAAGGAATATTATCAATACAACATCAAAATATAATAAATAGACATTAATACATCAGGAAATAGTTCAATATAATATTAATACTATCATTAGTGATTTCATCAAAAAACAACAACGACAGAAAGAAGATTAAAAACATAAAATTCACACTGTTTATGGTTTTATGGTTTTTGAATCGAGGGTCAAAAGACAGAGGAAGTTGTTCTCTGTACAGATTGATCAATACATTTCATCCAGAGTTGATTGTACAGTATGTGGTTAATTTAACAGTAATAAAGTGTTATTCTCTCTTAATTAAAACAGCTCTGCTGGCTGTTTTCATTCTTTGATTCATTTTACTGCTCATTTGTGTAAACAGCTGAGCTGATCAATACTGAAGCTACAGTGACTGTAATGAACACAAAGGGATGTGTTCCATGTGTGACTTCTGTCTGATGTTTGCTCTGTCATGCAGCATGTTAACACCTTCTCTGCTGTTTGGTTTTGTCTTCATCACTTGCAGTAAAGTGGTTAATGAACAGTGTTGTGTGCTGTAGAGACGATGTGCTGCTCTTTCTGTCAGTGAAAATATGTTTTAGTCTGAATCAGGATGTAACAGACAGGTTTTAGTTGTGTCAGCCTTTATAGACTGAGCTCCTCTGGTTGTTTCATGTTGTACAGGCAATGTTTTGTTCTTATTGTGATGCAGAATGTTAAATTGTCGCAGTTTGTCCTTTTTTGCTGTTTTTAAGTTTTTTGTTCTGGGAAAAGATGGCCCACATGATTCTCCTCTGACCCACCCAAAGTACAGTTTATTTTACTCCACTGAAAGTGAAACTGAACTCAGAGGAAAGAGTCGAGTGGACTGTGAAGTTTAAAGAGTTTAAAGGTTTAAAATGTGATCTTACCTGGTGATGAAACGTGACAGAAGAGAAGCAACAACAATAACGTTCTCATCTTGATTTGATGAAGACGACTGAGTGAAGGACCGAGCTGGATCAGCTGTTCACTGTTGGTCATCCTTCGCAGAGAGAAGTGAAAGTGTTTCTGTCCTGAGAACAAAATAGTCCAGACCGCCTCCAAGTGATCCAGTCCTCACCAACACCCCTCACATACAGTAACGTATTAACAAGGAATAAATACTAACTGGGAAAATCCCTTATCTTCAAAAACACCACAGAGCCCAAGATCAGCTTCTCTAGTGAACTCACTCACTTCATTTTTCAAATGTTTACTGTTCTTTATCCTGGCAGAGGGAGGAGAGAAAGTCCGACACTTCATAAGGACAAAAATAGTTCAGACCGCCTCCAAGTGATCCAGTCCTCACCAACAGCACTCACATACAGCAAAGTGTTAACAGTGAACAATACAGTTAGTTCGGCAAAGTCATTATCTTAAAACAGACCACAGAGCCAAGGTCCGCTTCTCCAGTGAACTCCCTCACTTCGTGTTTCATATAACTATGGTGATAAAAGAAACAAAACAAAAAACAAATCAGAACTGAACAGATTCAGAGTCAGAAACTGGGTCTGACTGGAGAATTAGTTTTGTCTTATCTCTGAGTTCAAGTGAGCGACACTTGATGTCTGTCTGACTGCAGGTTGGTGGATGATTCCCACATTTTTTCTCTCCCCTGTGAAGAGCTCTGATTCAGTTCATCCTGCAGACCCAGTCATGGGCGGAACCAGAGGGCCATCCAGGAATCATTAGTGTATGAAATATCACTTTATTGTGGGATGAAAGAACGACTCCCTTTTATATGATAATATGGTCTAAGTCCTCCCTCTGCTGGTGATCTGACAGACAACAGTAACTTAACATAACTCCAGAAACAGCTGAAAAGCTGCATGATGTAACAAACAGCTGAGTTAATTTAATTTAAGTATTTCAAGTTCATTCTTTTAGCTTGTTTATTAATAAATACAGAGCAGCTGGAAGTTCATGTTTTTTCCTCTCATTTTAACTAACTAGATCCCAACAGCACACAAACTGATTCTATTTGAATTTATCAGTTGTGTTTAATGAGTATTTAGATGAAGAGCTGCAGGCGACAGGCTGAACACCTCCAACTTCTCAGTGATGTAACCGACTCTTGTTACCTTATTAAATGTGCGTGCTTGATGGTTCTGTGCAGGAGAAGAGAACTAACAGAATGTTTCTGACCTTTCAGCTGCTGTCAACAGACTGAATCCAGAAACATGACTGACAAACACACCGCCCTGCTCACAGAGACGTCATGAGGAACAACAGATACAACGACAAGAAAACAAAAGTATTCACTCCTCTACAGCTGCTTTAATTCAGTTTAATATACATTTCATTTTCTGGTGTTCAAATCATAAATAAATAACAAAGTACAAAACAAGCGTCTACTCAGAATAATCCAAAGTCTTTGCTGCTGATGTTTTTTATTGGTAACTTTTTCTCCTTAATATAAAAATAATCAAACTTTATTTTGCTTGTATATTTCTTTAATCTGTGACAGCAGCTGGTGTTGAAATCACAAACAAGTAAGTTATAGCTATTTAATAATTATCATATTAAGAAAAATATAGAATTGTCTATACAACAATAATTTACAGTGATTTACTAATTGAAAATCAACAGTATAAAAGGGTATAAACAATTTTTGCATGGAGTACAAATGATTCTATATTAATCATTTATTGTCATATGTTACACTTGTTTAATTGATTATTAGGACAAAACTGTGAAGTGAAGGATTTGTCTGATGTGACGCTGATGTGATCAAGATGATGAGTGACAACAAACACCAGAAACACTGAGCAGTTTTATACTTTGTTCCTCACTGGTAACTTTGAAAAGTCACGTATTCCTGTGCTTGTGTGTTGTTTGCAGCCTGTCACGTGCTCCCCCGTCTGTTTTCTCCTCCTCTGTTCTGCTTCCTCCCTCTCAGGTGCTGCTCATCAGGTGATTAGCCCCGCCCCATATTAAAAGGAGGGTGGAGGAGAAGAAGCTCTCTGCTTCCACAGACCAAACAGTCCTGTTCTTAGATTGTCTCTGTGTCTGTCCTCAGTTAGTGTTTGTTTTCTGGTGAGGATGGAGGTCTATTGTCAGTGGCGGTTCTAGACCAGTTTTAATAGGGGGGCCAGGTCGGGACCGGCTTTTTTGTTTGGGGGCACATACAACCCGGAAAAAAGGATAAATCCCTCATTCAGACATAGCAGTGTTTACAATTTCAACAATTTTGATTGGGTAGTAAACTGCTGAGACACTTTATTTCTGCCTTTCCCTTCAGAACAAAATCATTGCAAGAAATCTGTCATTGTATTATTCAGGGGGGCCACAGGGGGGTCCAGACTCAGAGTTACGGGGGCACTGGCCCCTGTTGGCCTCCCCCTAGAACCGCCCCTGTCTATTGTCCTGTTTTCACATCTTTGTTTGTCACTTTAGTTGATGTCATCTTTTCTTAGTTTAGGGAGGGAAGTTCTGGGTCCTACAGCCAACTGTGTGGCTGGAGACCTCCTCCATCCTTCTGTTCACTTCGGCCTCCAGACTCTCATAGTTTTGGTCAATTTAATGTATTCTTTGTAAATAAACTTTCACTTTCTTTTGCAAACTTTTCCTCAGGTATGTTGTCCTTGTTTTAATGTGTTGCTGTCCCAAGGTAGAGCCAAGTGTTGTGGCTGTTACACAGTGTTTAAGACGGGCCATCACAGAAAGGGACTTTCCTAGAGTGGACTCAGGAAAATGTAAATGCAGCATTGTTTGCAATTTTGTTTTAGTGCAGCAACATTCAGGAAAATGATCAGTTTTATTCTTAGCTTCACATTGGTGACTTTATTATGTTATACAGGAAAAGAAGCCCATCATCCCCACATGAGGACATCTTTTTTTCTTCTTCCTGTTCAAAGATGACACAAAATAGGAAATAACCACACAGAGGCTCCATTGTGGGAACAGGTGTGGGGTCAAGTTTTTATTCTGCTCAAGTTCAGCACATCACCTCCAGACTGTTACCCTTCAAAATAACAGTCCGGGATATACCAGTGTAAAAACATATAAAAGGAACTTAAATGTCAAAAGCTCATCTGCCTGTCACTGTGTAGACTCAACTAAATTAATGACAACCAACAATACAATAATTGCACCCTAAGTTTAAGTGAGACATTTAACTTAAGTTCACTGAGTTACCACTAATAATTCAGTGATGGTGTCTCTTCTTCTTTATAGCTCCACAGTTTGGAGCACACTGATTTAATCTCACTGATTTAAGAGAAAACTCTTTTCTTGACTTCATCTTCATCAGACATTCAATCTTTTCAGTGTTTACAAAAGAAAACAATTCTTGAAGTTATCCTAAAAATGTAAAGTGTAAAAGTATTTATTAAGCATATTGTGAAGTAAACATGGTGCTGGTAGGTGTGGCAACTGAACCAAAGTAGACAGAAATACCACAGAGCACATATATTCTACAAAGGTTTCAGTTTGGACAGAACCAGTCAAACCTGGATTCCTTAAAGTACCCAGTGTGTGTGAGATATTTATTTTATCCACTTGAAAGGGAATCAGGCTCCACAATACAAGTGTCACAGCCCTGTTTGTAATACTGTATATAATACCACTAAACAGCCGTTAGATGGCAGCAAAGACATGTATGAAATAGAGGCTGAGAGTTTCACAGCTGCCCGACCCAAAGCTCTGGTATTTGATGACCTGAGACTCAACAATCAACTATGTTTCTCCAGAATCACGTGCTGCATGTTTGAAGTGGGCAGAGCTCTAATGGGGGAAAAACATGAGACTATATGTAATTTTTCTTTTTACTCTTTGGTTGATTTCATTGTTGCTGAATGTTGCTCGTCCATTTAATGTTTTTGGGTTTTTTTTTTTGCTCCCAACTCACTACAGTGAATAAACATGTTTCATCATGTATTTCACTTTGAGTCTTTCAGTTTTCTACGTCATCATTTGTTTCACTTTCTTTCAAAACAGATCCTCTGATCACCTCGCAGGCAAGAATAACAGATTTGTTCTGACGTGCTGAAGCTTCTGAGTGCAACACCACTATTATAAACACAGATCTCAGGTCTGTCACAGTCTGTCAGATGTAATGTGGGTGCTAACTACAAACTAAAGTCATTACATCAGAACAATGTTGTCTGTTGAAAACTTGCATGTAAAAGTAAACGTGTATACAACGCTGTGATCTGACACTCTCACTGAAGTTACATCGTGCAGAAAAGTGACAGAGACACATTCATCTGTTACAAGACACTGTACCATCAGAATAATGCTGAAGCAGTTTTTTTAAGGTGAACAAGTTCAGTTCAAACAACGTCAATGTTCATGCTAAGCTAACCTTGTCTGGGAGCTAACTCTGCTCAGAGTGAACATTGATATCAATCTTCTCACCCAAAATCCTCTGTGAGAATACTGAATGTTCAGGTAATATAATTGGTGCAACTACAGTCACAAAGGAGCATGTGGATGAAGAAAAAGAGACAAACTTTTTAACTTTGAGGATTTTATTGAATAAACAAACATCAGCACAGAAAGAAAGAACAATACATTTGACTTTGACATTCATTCATGTTCATCCCTGTAAAGGATTTCAGTATATTTAGATAAACATCCTCCACTCTGCTCACCCAGGAGGTACAGTCACCCTGAGGTCATGCTCGGGGTCAAAGGCTTCTGTGTGTGTAGAGGTTCCTTTTCCTCTTCCTACACCAGATCTTGTTGGTAGTGGAACAAACGGTTGTATTAAGCAGCTGGTCAGATCAGGTGCTGCCTCCCAAACAGGCCACATTCTGCTCCTCCAACATCCAACCTTCACTATATCTCAGAAGAGAGACACACTGGCTCAAACTCCATATTCTCCCAACAACAACAACAACATGACTCAGGTAAGCACATTTCCACAGAGTATTCTGTTGCAGGTTAAATAATCACAGACAGGAAGTTTGTTTTTGCAGAACTTGCACAGAACAACATTGTCACAACATGTACTGTCGAACCTGTTCTCCTCCATCGAGCTTCATTAAATACTTCAGCGTAAGCAATCACGTCTCCTGAATCTCCTTCATCACCTGGTTAATCAGATGAACAGAAGTTTATCAACAATCAATACACAATAAAATGTGCCAACAGTTGGTTTCACAGTATTCATGTTGAATGATGTTTGGACCATCATTGAACTGCAGTGGATATCAGACTGGTCCACTACAAATCTACTGAGCCCTCTGACAGGAGACACTATTCTCTAACCCTGACCTCAACATCTTTAAGCTGCCTTTAAATCCTTCACTCAGCCAAACAAAGAACAAACAGCAGAAACTCTGCAGTATGACCGATGATATCTACACTGTAACTGCGCAGTTGAAACTACTTTGCCGGGCCGAACTGGTTCAAGTGGCCACTTTACATGAATGCCTGCTGAGCAGTCCAACCACCATCACTGTCTGTCTGGTTCGACTAGTCTCACCATAAATAGCAGCCCTGGTGGTATGAGGAACCTTTTATGATAATCCATGAAAGGTTCCTCATACCACCAGGGTCCAAGTTATACGTGCAATGTGTAAGAATTTTTGTTGGAAACATTCTTTTAAAAGACATTTTTTAACCCCAACCCTTAATAAAATAACAGGATGTAAAGAAATGGCCGATTTAACATCATGATCTCTTTGTTTAGTTTACTCACTAACCAGAAAAACTCAGACACACACCAACACTTCCCCAGTGGTCTGAGTTCACATTCCTAACCGCTAGCTGCATTGCTACCTAACTAGCTAGCTAATAGCAGTTAGCGGTTACATATACTGTCCCATGACTGTTTTAAGTATGAATCCAAGAGATGGCCAATTCTTCACACTGCACCTTTAAGTTTTCAATATTGGCCTCAGCTGCTTCTCCAACAACTACCTCATGTCTCGCTCATTTGTATTAAAACACAGAACATCATCAAAACTAGTTATATAAACGAGCTGTTTATTCACAGATGATCTGATAATGTGCTGCACTGAACTGCTCACAGACTCATCAGAGCTCCGATAAGATCAAACATGTTTGATGGCAAGGCAAGGCAAGTTTATTTGTAGAGCACAATTCAGACACAAGGTAACTCAAAGTGCTTTACAGGCACACACAAATTACGTTAAAAGACATCAACATTTTATTTAAAAGACATTAAAAATTGAATTAAAAAACATTAAAAAATAGCATTTTAAACCCAGTAAAAACATTAAGAAACAAACATCAAAACAAGTAGGCTGAAATAGAAAAGCTTTAAAAGAAACAAGACTGTAGAGTCAGAGTCATAATGCAGTTGTAAGACTTTGCTTCAGTTAAAAGCAGTGGCAAAAAGAAATGTTTTAAGTCTTGATTTAAAAGAGGTGAGAGTTGGAGCAGACCTGCAATTTTCAGGGAGTTTGTTCCAAATATGTGGCGCATAGTAACTGAAGCTGCTGCTCCATGTTTACTTCTGACTCTGGGGACTGAAAGCAGACCGGTACCTGACGATCTCAGAGGTCTGGATGGTTCATAGCGCGGCAGCAGATCAGAAATGTATTTTGGCCCGAAACCATTCAATGCTTTATAAACCAACAACAGGATTTGGAAATCTATTCTTTGATAGACAGGAAGCCAGTGTAAAGATCTAAGAACTGGAGTGATGTGATCTACTTTTTTGGTTCTTGTTAGGAATCGAGCAGCAGCGTTCTGAATCAGCTGCAACTGTCTGATGGAGTTTTTAGGGAGTCCTGTAAGGACACCATTACAGTAATCGAGTCTGCTAAAGATAAATGCGTGAACAAGTTTCTCCAAATCCTGCCGAGACATAAGCCCTCTTATCCTGGATATATTCTTAAGGTGATAGTAGGCTGACTTTGTAACTGTCTTAATATGGCTGCTGAAATTCATGTCTGAGTCCATGATTACACCAAGGTTTCTGGTATGGTCTGTGGTTTTCAACATTACAGACTGAAGCTGAGCAGAGACTTTAAGTCGTTCTTCCTTGGATCCAAAAACAATTATTTCAGTCTTGTCTTTGTTTAACTGAAGAAAACTCTGACACATCCAACCATTGATTTGTTCAATGCATCTACTCAGGGTATGTATGGGATTATAGTCCCCTGGTGATATGGTTATGTAAATTTGTGTGTCATCTGCATAACTATGGTAGCAAATTTCATTGTTTTCCATTATCTGAGCTAGAGAGAGCATGTAAATGTTGAATAGTAGAGGGCCCAGAATTGAGCCCTGGGGTACTCCGCTTGTCATTTTCATCCGTTCAGATGTGTAATCACCAATAGACACAAAGTAATCTCTCTCATTTAGATAAGATTTAAACCATTTTAGTGTTGTACCAGAGAGTCCGACCCAGTTTTTCAGTTGGTCCAGTAGTATATTATGGTCGACTGTGTCAAACACAGCACTGAGATCCAGTAATACTAAGACTGAGATTGTCTGTGTTTGAATGAATGTCGTTGAAGACCTTAACGAGGGCCGTCTCAGTGCTGTGATGTGGTCGAAATCCAGATTGGAAAACATCAAAACAGCCATTTATTATTAAGTAATTGTTCAGCTGTTGAAAAACAGCTTTTTCGATTATTTTACTTAAAATTGGGAGGTTTGAAATGGGCCTATAGTTATTCATTACTGATGTGTCTAGAGTTCTCTTCTTCAGGAGTGGTTTAATGACTGCAGTCTTCATGGCTTGGGGGAAGACACCTGAGAGAAGAGACGCGTTAACAATCTGTTGCAGATCTGGAATCATGCAGTCTGAAACTTTTTTGAAGAACCCTGCTGGTAAAATATCCAGGCTGCCGGAGGAAGACTTCAAATGCTATATAATCTCTTGCAGGTTTTTGTCATTGATTGGATCAAATTGTGTCATGGTGTTAGAGTTGGGTTTAGGTGGACAAAACGACAACACACCTCCTGTACCTGATACGGTAGCACTGACCGCTTGTCTAATGTTCTGAATTTTGGCAGTGAAGAATGATGCAAATTCATTACAGGCCCTGGTAGACAGATGTTCAGAGGCTACTGGCACAGGAGGGTTTGTTAACCTGTCGACAGTAGCAAACAAGGCACGAGCATTATTTTTGTTCTTGGTGATAATGTCTGAGAAGAAGGACTGTCTTGACTTTTTAAATTCTAAATTAAAAATGTAAAGTCTCCCTTTAAAAATGTCAAAATGAACTTGGAGATTTCTTTTTCGCCACCTGCTTTTCGACATTCCCTTTTTTCCATCTTGACAAGCGTGGCGTTTCTCCAAGGAGATTTTTTCTTACCAGAGACCACCTTCACTTTAGTGAGTGCAATGGCATTCATGACATTTGTAATTTTGGAATTGAAATGATGTACAAGGTCATTGACAGAGAACCTAGAGAGGGGTGGTGTGAAAGAGAAAGCCTCAATGAATGTGTCACCAGTGTTTTCAGTGATGTATTGCTTTGATGGTTACAAGTTACAATCTGTACTTTCTGAGCTGGTTCACAACCAATGAGAGAAGCATCCTGAGAGTCTGATGGTGCGACTGAGAAAACCTGCACTCACTGCACTTCCCCACTCATTCAGACTCTCAAACTTTCTGCTTTCAGTTTTTTGTCTCTCTGCAATGTGACATCAACTTCATCTAATCTCTCATCTTTTTACATCTGCTTCCCCATGACATCACCTGAGAAAGATGAGCCAGTTTGAGTCATGTCGTTTGTCAAAATTGCTACAAATTTGACACTGCGCTTCCTTGAGTACTCAGCAACAAACCTGCTGAGTGTGAAGTAGAAGATGTGAATGACATATAACCTACATACAGACAGACTTGCTCTACAGTTAGACGAACGTAAACAACAAACATGGCTGATGTCAGTAGTCAGTGTTGTGCCTGAATGCGTTCAATGAACGATCGTTCATGAACTCGTTCATATTTTGGGAAAACGTGAACTGAACGCACGTATTTCTGCCTGATGAACGTTATTGTGAACGCGTACATTCGAAACTTAACTATTTCAGACAGAAACAGCTGCATACCAAACATGCAGTGAGGCATTACCAAACGAACACAGATGAATTCGTCCTGAACGGACACAACACTGGCAACACCAGCCACCACAGAGTCGCACCGCCGCATGCGTCATCAATGTGCTAAGCATGGAGGCAAAAAGTGAGTGATGTTGAATCAAATTTTTTTGATGCTGCTAACTCTGTCCATTCTCTTACCGTTAAACATGTTATTTACTATAACCAGAATATAATGCTCTTGAACACATGATGAACTTTGTTATCCTATGCAAGATGTTTTATTCACAAACAAAAATTTGCAAAATCACTACCTAAATTTGCTCCTTTTCTGCTGGAACTGAGCTCTTTGCTTAAATCTCTGATTTTGTTAAATAAAAAAAGTAATACCTTACTGAGTCATTATGAAAAGTTTTTCCCTGAAGCCACTGTCAGGACTATCTATTTATTTATTATTTTATTTTTCCCTTTCTTCTTCTTCTTTTTTAAAAAAATGATTTATTTATTTACTTATTTATGTATTTTATTTTTAATTTGAACTCTATCCTGTACCGCAAACCTGAAACGGCACATTGAACTAAAGCACCCGGCGAGCCTTTCAAGCATAGGCGGAAATCCCAGGGGGGACATGTCCCCCCCTCCAGTAAAGCTGTCCCCCCCTAGAATAATTTGAGACACAATTAATAATTTTTGAACAATGCAGTAGCATTTATTGAAAGCACAATGTAAGCGGTGCTCATTATAATCGTGCAATAATGTGCTATTTGCATCTGTAAAGATTTTGTTCCCCCCCCCCCATTCCCAAATGGTTGAGTCCACCCCACACTCTTTCCAACGGGCAGAGCTAGCAGCTGCAGCAGCGGTTAGAACAGTGAACAAAGGTATTATGTCAGATGTGTTCACATAAAGTGTATTATTGCCACCTTCCACCTAATACCATTGTTTTGTATTGCTGGGTGAATAAACAAGAACTTGTATACAGGTAGGGTAAGGACTAATATAGTATGATGCAATTATTGTAATTATCATTACTTTTGATAACAGTTTTTAAAACATTTGATTTGAACATGTTGACAGTGCAAGAGTGCAACACTGCGAGAGAGAGAGAGAGAGAGAGAGAGAGAAAATATCATAATCTGATATCTTTCATCTGGAAAAAGGCAGTTATCTGATTATGAGAAATCTGATAAACAAACTTAGATGTTTGCCTGATAATTTCATTTATTCATTGCATGTGTACATGTTAATTTGATTTCAATCATTTTGTTTTAAATCTAGACATGTGCAGGTGGACTCAGCCAGTGCTAAGAAAGGTCTTCTGCCTGCCTGTTGGAGAGATAGACAGACGAAAGCATCAAATTGAATTATTCTCTAAAATTGTACTGTTTATTGTCCCCCCCAACTATGAAATGGGATTTTCGCCCCTGCTTTCAAGGTATGTGCAAGTGAATAACAAAATCAAAAGACACGGCAACAGCGAGCCAAAACAGATCCTCTACCACCCAAATTGCATTAACAGCGTACAGTAGCGGCTCCGTTGTCTTCATCTCCCAGCCGCAGCTGGACAACCTGGTTTTGCAGAATATTGTGGGAGAGCTGCAGTTTCAGTGTTAAAACTAATAGAATAATAGCCGTCTGTGGTTCTATATGGGCTGTGGCAATAATTTTGAAAAATAATAGCTCGCATCAACATATTGAAAAAAAAAAAGAACTATGAACTAGTTCATTTTTGGAACTGTGAACTTAGTTCAAAATTTTGAATTATGATCTATGAACTATGAAATAAAATTTGTGAACTGAACTTTGAACTAGTTCATGTAGAAAGTGAACTTTCCCAACACTGTCAGTAGTCACCACTGTCATACTAGCATGTTAGCATTGGGAAAATTCTGGCTGCTTCTTGTTTGCCATTCTTGCTCGCTTGCTTATATCTTTAGCAGAGGGTAGACAGACATTAGTCCAGAGCTATTCAACTGGTGCCCCGTTGGCCAGATGAAGCCCTTTTACAACCTCATTCCAGCCAATTGATAATTTTGTTGGAGGCTACTTGGCCAATTCATTAGTTTTTTCTGTCATTAATCTTTGGACTTCATTACAAATCAACATGTGAATCATACCTTATCTGACCCGAACGAAGGAATTGACCCGGATAATCACTTCTGTTTCAACATGACTGGGAATTGCAAGTATTATACTGAAGTTCAATACAGAGACAGCGCTGAGATGGACGGGAAACTGTCTCTAATTCACTTTAACAGCAGGAGTCTATATACCAACTTCGGCCACATCAAGGAATACCTAAATCACTTCAAAACCCCTTTCACCATCATTGCAGTGTCGGAAACATGGATTAATGAAGACAAAGGCACAGATTTTTTTCCTGGATGGATATAATCTAGTAAAAAGTATGTACATTCAATCGTTGACCAGTACAGATCAATACAGGAGGGTTGATAAAGGTCAGAGGCACGAATCAACAGACACTGTGCAGACACTGTGTTGAGACGGCATGTGAGCATAACAAATACCATTTGTACCCAAACAATAAGTTGAACCTGAGAAAATTGTATGGTCCAAGGCCAATGCCAGTTGTACATAGCAGGATGTTGTTATAATGTGTATCAACAATGTGAGATAACTTGGGTACGAACACTGTGACACTACTGTGAGTTATCACAAGTTCTTCTGAGCTGTGAAGAACTCAACTAGCCCTGTAAATCGGCACACAACAGTAGACACACATGTAATCTGTATGTACTGTCTAGAGCTTGAATTCAGCTCTGTATGCTACTGCTGTAATATGTTTTGTCAAAGGTCATAACAAAAGAAGTTGAAAAAAAAAAAAAAAAAAAAGAGAAAAGAAAATGTAAAATGCAAATGACAAGAAAAGATCAGGATAAAGATTTTATCCTGTGGGTAATGGGGGCGGGACTTGATAAGCTTTGGCTTCTCCCGCTTTTCCCTTTCGGCCATGTGTATTGTATTATTTGAACAATGATGAAATGTGATGTTTATGAATTGACATGCCCGAAATAAAAAACATAAAAAAAAAAAAAAAAAAAAATCACAAAAATACTTCATTTCAAAGTCCTTCTCAAAAAAGTAGTTGAGGCCCGATTTCATACAAGTTTCATAGAAGTCGAGTGAAACAGTTAGATTTTCATCTCTTTCTTTTTAGCTTAAACTGTTCATTAACAACTCCTAAAAAAACAACTATTCGTAACAGAAAGAACACAGAACGGGTCAGTACTTCCATTTACTCTACACAGACAACTGACAGCACACCAACAAATCAGGTGTTAGAAGTCCCAAAACCAAACTATCTTACATCAGTCTCTTCACATGGTGAGGTGTAGCGCTTTGCTAACTCTCTCTTACTCATAGATAATTAGAGATGCATCATCTGGAATCACCTCAGCTGTACATCATTAGAGGAAGAAAACAACACTCAGTAAAACAACCAATCAGAGAGATAGAACATAGAACAGTCCCAACTTTTCAATCAGTCCTTTTTTATATGTAACTTAACTGTTATTGCAAGAAGCCATCTTTTACTCTTTTACTGTATTTTAGTTTTGCAAAGCTAAATAAAGTGTGACCAGGACAGTCACTGAGTGTGTTTGTCATTCAGCTCTCTGGATTCAGCTGCTCAGAGAGCTCTGTGCTGTTGTCAGGAGCTGCAGGTCAGAAACAAACATCCTGGATTGAACTTTTATAAACAATAAATACAGGAAACAGTGTTGAAAAGGTTAATCTGCACAATAATGTGAAACATGTTTTATCTAGAATATGAAGTGTGAGTCAGATCAGCTGAAATAGAACCAAAGTAAGTTTTACTTACAAGATGGAGGGCTGATGGCTGAAATCAAAACAAGACAAATAATTTCAGTCACGGTTGTAAATGCCAGATTATCTTTAGTCACTTTATTCCTCTCTTCTACTCAGTCAGACTGAGTATCTGTATATACTCAGTCTGTTTAGTGCTGACTGTATTTACTTTCTCCGATGCTTATTTTCATTTTGAAACCTGAATAAAAGAAATCAACTCAGACTGGAATCAAAGTAGTGAAATCTTTCCTTTTTCTCTCTCACCTTTCTTCTTTTTGTAAACGATGAATCCAGCAGCACCGATGAGAATGAGAGCAAGAACAACCACTGCAGCAGTGACGAGGACGGTCATGTTACTGGGCTTCACTGTTGAATACAATAAAATGAGACTGGCACAGATGAACAATGAAATAGTTTATTACTGGTTTTGTTTTTTCTAACATGAATTCTCCCCTTCAGCACCCTCTGATCTCACTCTTACCTTTGTTGGTTCTGATCCGAACTTTCTCCAGTTTGGTGATGATGTCCTCCTTCACACCAAAGAGCTGAAACACACAGTCATACTTCGTCCAGTCTTCAGGTGTGACTGATGAAAGGTTCAGGTCAACACTCATCTGGAAGGTTCCATCATGGTTGGGGAGAATCTCTCCGTGGTCCACCTCCTCATGAAGCTCCTCTTCATCTTTCCTCCAGAAGAGTGAGGCTCTGTGAGGGTAGAAACCTGTAGCGAGGCAGCTGACTGGAGAGGAAGGAGTCTTCTGGAGGAGAGACACTGAAGGAAGCTCTGGAGAGAGATCATTGAAACTATTTCTATTTTCAAACACTGAGACAGCAAACTTACTTAACTCATGCTGAGTGTACACTGACTGTCACAGTCTGAGCTTCGATGCAAAGCAATTTCAGAACAGCCAAAATGTCAGTGTCTCCTGATTGGTTAAGACTATGGGCTTCGGAAGCATTTTCTGGGTACAGGGCAATTTTATCAGAGGTTTTGAGGTTCTCCCTTAGAATTCTTGGGTATTTGTGTAAGTGAATTTGTCATATGTATTATGGTGCATTTTAAAAGGGGTTGGGCCTACACCCCCCCATTTTTTCTGTTCCTACAGCACCCTTTACCACTACCTCTAGCAACTTCACCTTGGCGACAGCACCCCTCTGGTCTGTCCCCCTCCAGCCACATGTCGTTCACCCATTTCAACCTCCCTCAGGCAGCAAATCATATCAGGTACTTACACCGACCTCGCACAATTGCTCCAACCATCTAAATGCCCCTCTGCCAACCCCAGGGAGCTCCCCACACCCTCCAACACAGCCCAGCTGAGGCACCCCCCACTGCCACGTTCCCGCAAACTCACTCCAGTCGAGTTTGCTTTCGCTTTCTCTCTCTACAGAGACACACTCTGTTCAGTCTTTCCTTGCGTTTCGGTGGCGCAGGTTTCTATACCTATCACGTCTTGTTCACCTCCCAAGCCTCAGGCCACCTCCATCAATTCAACCAGCGCACACAATGGGGAGCCCTGGACTCTGAGCTCTACTGCAGAGTATTTGTGGCAAGGCCCTCCCTTCCATGCAACCTTTGCGGGGCTCTCTCACACCCAGCCACCAAAAGCGTCATCACTGCCCCACTTCCACGTCCTGTTGCCTCAACCTCACGCCCCCGCCTCCCCACTGACCACCGCATGCTGCACCACCTTCTCCCATCACCCCCAACCCACCAACTTGTTACCATCAACCCATGGCACCCTCCCATGTGCCATCGACAAAAGAGGGAGGCTGGTACTCTTCCAGGGTGGCAGGATGGTCTGCAACAATTTTAACAATCTTGGTTGCAACCTCTCAAGCTGTTGGCTCCTCCAAACTTGTTCATTCTGCGGCAGCACCCACGCCAGATCAACCCCATAACCCGATCAAACATGCACCTTGACTAAGCCACCACCTACAGGCACCCATCAAAATCCCTGCCCTGAAGACTGCCTTGACTCACCACCCTGACCATTCCTTTGTCCACTACCTCATTCGTCTTTCATCCAGGCTTCTTCACCGTCCCTGACTCGTGATTCACCTGCAACAGCCTACAATCCGCATTCACCGAACCTGACACAGTGGACACATTACTCCGTAAAGAGCTCAAGGACGGCTTCATGATAAGACCATTTTCCAGCCCCCCCTTCCAAATCTACTGAATCAGTCCCATTGGCATCGCTACAAGAAAATATTCTGGTAAAAAGAGGCTCATCATTGACCTCTCTGCACCTCACGGCACCACCACCCCAAGCATCAACAACCTCAGCCCAGATTTTTCCATGAATGACACCACTATTACCCAGGCCTTATACCTGATCTGTCTCGCTGGCCTTGGCACCTGGCTGGCAAAGGCGACGTCACCAGTGCCTTCAAAGTCTTGCCAATCTGTCCAGAATTCTGGAAATTCTTGCCTTTTCCTGGAAAGGCCAATTCTATTTCACAGTCTGCCTCACTTTCGGACGCAGGAGCAGTCCTAAAAAATTAGACTCACTCTATGAAGCGCTCTGCCGGATACTGCTCAATAATCACAACCTCCCTTATGTCATCCACCTCCTGTACGATTTCACCTCTGCCATCCAAGTATACCTCAGCACCATCAACTTCCTTGCCAAACTGCTCTCTGGAACTCTGGCCCCCTCCGTTTCCCATCCCCATGTCACCATGCTGATCAAAGTGTGCCTATGCGAAGCAGAACCACAGCTCGCACCTAAACGCTTACCCTTAACTACAGATCTCCTATACTGCTGCATCCTTACTCTCCCCTCAGGATATTCGTCTCCATTCATTGACTCAACCCTGGAGCTGATGTTCCTCCTGGCATTCATCAGCTTTCTAAGATGCTAAGAATTCACCTCCGCCACATCTACCCAAGACCCCTTACGACACGCAACCGTCTTGGACATCTCCTTCCATTCCCACGACACCCTTTGGTTCAACCTCAAACGAAGCAAGACTGACCAGTTTGGCCT
Source organism: Sparus aurata (assembly GCF_900880675.1). Lineage (NCBI taxonomy): Eukaryota > Metazoa > Chordata > Actinopteri > Spariformes > Sparidae > Sparus > Sparus aurata. Next base: position 25,434 of record NC_044189.1, on the reverse strand, counting down.
CACTCATCCACCATCAAACTCCTGGCCTCTGGTCCTTCCAGACCTATAACAACTACATTCGAAGCCACCTTTTCGATATCCGTCAAGCCCACATTCACATAACTCAGTAACACCTTTGGGGGAAGATGATGATTAGGACGTGTGCCCATCGAGACGTACCCCCACTCTGAGTCTCGACCACCCCCCTGGTTTCTAGACAGCCCTGCAACCCGCAGCCCCTCTAAAAGACCCTCTTTATCCACTGACCTTGACCCCTTTTCCTCATCCAACCACCCTGACCCCTCTTTACTATCCTCTCCAAATTTTCCCAACATTTAAATAAACTACTTTAAACAGTAAAACTTGGTGTGGTCTTGTTAGTGAAATGGAGTCAGTATAACTAAGGTTCAGGAACTGGACCACGCCAAACCTCTCACCGACCTGCCACCCAGGTCCAGCCAATCAAACCACTTGCGTCTCATCAAACGAACCATCTGTGCCTAATCAACTCAACCACCTCCACCGCCCTGATCCCATCACCTGTGAAACCTACATAGGTAAGTCAAACCAGCTCTCTCCTGTTCGTCTCAAGTTCGTATAACTCTCCCCTCAGACCCTCTCTTTCTCTACCATCCTTTATCACAGGATCACCGGCAGCCTAGTCTTCACCATCCACGGCAAGAAGGTACGACAGAACAGAGACTCGGGCCATCCAGCACAGGAACTACGGGGGGAAGATGAAGCCATGCCTATTAGGACGTGCGCCCATCGAGACGTACCCCCACTCGGTTTCTAGTTGGCCCGGCAACAGGCACTTGCACACATAAGGCCCAAGGGGTGCTTGAGCCCCTGCCCTTTTTACCTCCTATAAAAAAGTGCCCTTTTTGTCTGTTTTTTAAATGAATAAATAAAATCCTGTTGTGCAAAGGGATGTCAAAAAAAAGACGGTATAAAAACGCCACTGTTATGTACCGTACGCATTTCGTACGTAATATGGTGTTGGGAGTGTGTTGAGCCTAAGCCGCTTCTCTGTCCGCTGCGGCTCCGCTCTGTCTCTCTGTACGAACAGTCGCTACTTTCAAATTAAACACCCCGCCCCCCCCGCTAAGAACCCAGTTCTAAACACCAATTGGGTGCAATGTAAAGCTCTTATTTTGAAGACAAAGACAGAGAGAGAGAAGCCACTGCCTCATCAGAACTCCACCATGCACATAGATGAGACTTGACAGTGGAGCGACTTGAACCTTTGTGAGTTATAAATCCATCAACATAACTTTCTTGTGGGGGCTAACAAGTCGCCTTCCATTTATTCAACGTGCTTAAATATGAGTCATATTTCAGAAGAGTGTCCATTTGTGCTTGTTAAGCTAACTGCTTGTAAATGAGAGTTAAGAATAATATGACAGCTGTCTGTGTCGGCTGTTTATCTGCCACAAATCTTAAACTCTGCAGCTGCAGGAGAGAGAGAGGTGGAGAGAGCTCAGGAGACCAGCTACAGGTGAGTGACATACTGGCATAAATCTAGATCTGCATGCGTGGTACTTGCCACGGTAGCACAGGAAAAGGCTACACTAATCTTACTGCTACAGAAAACAAACAGACAAAACAATGTAATGTCAGACTGACAAGGTTCATAACACAATGACAGCTCAATCTGAGCAGACTGAATGAAGACTGCTTGTCCAATAAACCACAGCAATTCATGTGATTCTACCTGTTCTCAGCAGAAAGCTCCTTCCATACTTCACATACTTCTTTAGCCAGTGTGGAAAAAGCTGAGTAGCAGTAAACTTTAAGCTTCTTTTGTACTCTTCGTCAGCGTCCCACCACTTTTTGAAGGTGACAGCCTCAGGTCTTAGAGCGATCCATGTAAATGTATTTGGATCCAATGCTATGAAGTCTTCTCCATCATAACCAAACTGAAAGAAACCTTTGACCTCTCCAGTCTCATCATCCCACTCACAGCCTCCCACCACCTGTACAACATGGACACCTGAGACAGAGACAGAGACTGTAATTAACACTGATTCACAGATGAAACATTCAGTGGAAAGATGATCTTAAAAACATTGTACATTGTGTGATGACTGCTGTTTTTTAGTCGTGTGATCATTAATCAGATTATTATCATTAGTTTGTGTTTAACAGCTTCAGCAACAAGTCTAACTAGCAGCTGATTAATGTTGACATGATGAATGACAGGTAGTGGCTGGACCACTGAAGACAAACTGATATGCTGGTTTACTTTACATGAATCTCTATTTCAGGTTATGTGTAAAATGATGTTAGAGTTTGAACTGATTGGTATCTTGAGGCCCTGGGTCACTTTACAACTAAGATGCAGAACAGTAAAAAGATAAACAGGCTATAACATGTTACATACTGTACCTCCACTTTGGTTGAAGAGATCCATCAAATCGTTAGTGAAGGATTTGAAGAGGTCTGGCAAATCCTGGAAACACATATTTTTGTACCACTCCTGCTCAGGATGATCTTTAAAAGTTTTATTCGCCCAGTCCTGTTTCACATCCAGCCTTTTGTTGCTGTCACAGGACCCCATCAGAAGTTCATCAACTTCTGCGGTTGCCAGAAATTCTGGGAGGTTTTGGATTCCAGTTGATGAAGTTACGGAATACTTCAGGGAGTGTAGCACTGCAGGACAAACAAGGAGCTTATAAATAACACCAATCACATTATTTTCAGTATAATTCAGTTAAAACAGGCTAAACATCAGCCAGTAAAAGTAAAACTAAGTGTTACTGCGCAGGAGCAATGCGAAGGTTTTAAATGTGCAGGACAGACTCCATTCAGTATGAATACACACATCATTATCAGCACTCTCAGAAATATGATGCATTCAGTAGGATCAGGGGTGAAAGTAGGCTGGTACCGTCAGGTACCACTCAAATATTTGAGCCTGCAGCACTGGGAAAAGGGGACACAAGCTGCTGGCCAAAACCCAGATACGATCACATTTTCAACAAGAAAACGCATCAGCTAACTTCATGCCATCTTAAACATGTGGTTTCATTAGACATTGCTTCTAAATTGCCTCTTACCATCTGTACATTTATCATGCAGTCAGCTGCGACATACAAACAATTTTACTGTTAGATCTGAGTGGTGTACTGCGAAGCCAGTTTAGTGGGTTAGTGAGGTATGTTGAGTCTAAAGCCAGGCTTCCCTGTACTACAAAGGTGGCTCTCTTTTAACCCGGCTAGATCACCATGGTAACTCATGCTTAGCTCATAACCTGGTCCCGACCAGGTTATGTTCAGAGTTTCAGCTTAAAATCAACTATGAAAGCGCCGCTGTTTCACTGTGTAACTCATTCGGAGATGGCGTCACCATTCATTGAGAACCCGGTGGACCTGGGAGCAAGAATAATTCGGGCAGCACTACGACGTGAGCGGCGCTGATCCGCTGGCATTTCCTGATGAAATTCTCTATGAGCGATATAGATTTTCAGCCGAGGGAATACCGTACACTCAAATATTGAGCCGAGTGTCAGGAATGCCACTCGAAGAAGCTGTGCGCTCACTGTCGGGCAAACTGTTTGTGTAGCTCTTCGTTTTTTTGCCACATGAACCTACTTACATTCAGTTGGTGATGCAGAAAATCTGAGCAAGAACACACACTGACAAAATGATGGGGGAGCTTGGCTACATACCACTTTGAATGATGTTTTTGTATTTGGCTCTAACTTGCTGCCATGTCCGACTGCTGCTTCCACATCTTAATAAAATGCAATATGAAATATTAATTAGGCCAACCTAGTATTTATCTGTCACAGATAATGAGTAAAGTTAATTATTTCTTTGATGTGGCCATGAATAAACTGATGAACTGACCAATGTTTCACCCATTGTAGGGCAGTGTACGCCCAAACACAAATCTTACAGGCTTGAGCTATTTTCACCGTCAAAAAGCTCTTTATTGTCATTGTACAGGGACAGTAGCTACATTTGCTTGTTCATCCCGACACAGTGATACAATAAAAAAAAACACTGAACATTTATAGCCTACGCACTCTCAGCCTCACTTTCAATAAAACACACACGCGCATTCTATAACTGAGATCAGTAAAATGTGAAAACAATATAGACATCATTCAAAAATGAAAAAAGATAGTTGTTGCTTCAGTTTATTTATTTTTTTAATTAATGAGGGTTAATATGTAAAAGTTGCACAATGTTGAGCTTTCAGAAATGAAAACACTAAAGGATTAATATAATATTGATCATAATATTAATCATTGTTAACTTATGCATTTACACGGTCAGCAATTTTCTGCCAGCAGCCCTCCCTCGCTCTATTGGCGGCGACAGTGTTACTTTTTGCCGTGATGGTTTCTTTGAATTCTTCATAGCCTTGCATAATGAGAATCTGATCATCTTGAATAAAATATGTGGCCCGGGATCGATCCATTTTCGCACGGAAGTAGAATAATATGACGCCAAACGCCCCCTTCTGTGTGAACGCGCGCAGAGCACAAAGCAGAGAACCGGACTTGACAAATTAAGTTGATAACCACCGTCGCAGTACCGTTTAACTCTGATTGGGGACTTGGGGCTTTGTTGAGCTGCATCATGAGCACAAAGCCGGGCTATGTTGAGCCCCCTTCGCAATACAGGCCTCTGAACTGGTTGTTGTTGTTGTGTTTTCTGTTTTATTTTGATATCATACCCTGTCACTTCTTGCTTTTCAGTTCCTCCTCTGTGTTTTTCCCTCTCAGTGTTTTTCTGTTCATTACCTCACCTGTCCTTTTCCCTCCTCACTCCACTTGTTCCTCATCCTATCGTTAGTGTGTCTGTGTATATAGTCTTTGTTCTACCTCAAATCCTTGTCAGTTCCTTCTGTCAGCCTCCGTCTGTGTTCTATGTTGTTCCTTCTTCCCTGTGTTCCTGCCCATTCCTGCCTGACCCCCTGCCTGTTTTCCCAGTGTTTCTTTGGATTGTACTTTATTCAGTTGTTGCTTTTTTGTACTTCTTTATTTTTTGTATTTGCTCCTGTCTGCTCCTCTTGTATCACCCTGGTATGTTTCTGGTGTATTTGGTGCTCTTGTTGGTCATTGATTTGTACTTTACCTTTGTTGCACTTTAAGCTTTTTGTTGCTACTTTGTTTTTTGTCCTTATGACTTGCTTTTGGTTTATCTGGATTCCTTTGTTTTTTGTATACTCAGCTTTGTTTAATTAAAGCTCACCCTTTGTTTACCTGATCCTGCCTCCTGTGTGTATGTCTGCATTTGGGTCCTAATCTTGTTCTCCCCGTTATTGTAACACATGAAATACTATAAAAAATGTTAAATGCCTTAACAACTTGACCTTAAAGGAAAACAGACTTGATACGGTTTTGCTTTGCTTGAAGCTCGAAAGGTGGCAGGGTCCGCCACATAGTAAGTAAGCTTTATTTGCACAGCGCCTTTCACAGACCAGGGTCACAAAGCGCTTTAACAACAAAAACAATACACAGTTAAAAAAGCACATACACATTTAAAACTTAAAAAGCCAAGACAACTCAGTGGCAATCATAGAAGCCCCAAGACAATTAAGCAAAAGCCTGCACAAATAAATAAGTCTTAAGTTGCCTTTTGAAGGAGTCAGCAGACTCTATCGAACGCAGAGAGAGCGGAAGATCGTTCCAAAGCCTGGGAGCAACAGCCTGGAAGGATCTGTCTCCTCTGGTCCGGAAACGAGTGCGGGGAACCATCAGCAGATTCTGATCCACAGACCTCAGAGCCCGAGCTGGGGTGTAAGGCTGGATCAGATCACTGATGTAAGGTGGAGCCTGACCATGTATAGCTCTGAAAGTTAAAACCAGAATTTTAAAATTGATCCTCGAGGAAACTGGCAGCCAATGAAGAGCTTTAAGAATAGGGGATATGTGTGTCCTCCTATTAGAGCGGGTCAGAATTCTTGCTGCAGAGTTTTGCACTAACTGCAGGCGAGACAGCTCCTTCTTGTTCAGACATGAAAACAAACTATTACAATAGTCTAAACGCGAAGACACAAATGCATGAACGATCAGCTCTAAATCATTTTGTGACACCATTTTCCTTAGTTTAGAGATTTTCCTCAGTTGGAAAAAACAGTTTTTAGTCAGTTGTTTGCAGTGTTGCACTAATGACATGTCTTTGTCCAATACAACACCCAGGTTTCTTAGGCTCGGTTTAACAGACTGGCCTAAGTCACCCAAGTACTGGCTCAACCCTGGAATTGAGTCATCAGGGGCAATAACCAGTGTTTCTGTTTTGTCCACATTTAGCTGCAAGGTGTTATCACTTAGCCATTGTTTAATCTCCATCAAGCAATGAACTAAGGAATTTAGTCTCTGGAGCTCAGTTGGCTTAAAAGAGCAGTAAAGCTGGATATCATCAGCAAATATGTGGTACGAAACATCAGAAAATCTCTGGATGATTTTTCCCAAGGGGATCAAATATAACAAAAATAATACAGGACCCAAAACAGAACCTTGAGGGACTCCACACAACAGATCCGCTGACTCAGACCTTATTTGATTAGCCGTGACACTAAAGCTACGCCCAGATAGGTATGACGAGAACCAATGTAAAACTGACCCTGACAGTCCTACTTCATCCCTCAGTCTTCTCAGCAGGATCTGGTGGTCGACTGTGTCAAATGCTGAGGACAGATCTAAGAGAACTAGAACAGTGCACTTTCCCGAATCAGCAGACATCATAATGTCACTGGACACTTTCAGTAAGGCTGTCTCCGTAGAGTGATGTTTGCGGAAACCAGACTGAAACTTCTCATGGATGTTATTCTGATCCAGGAATAATGACAGCTGTTCAGAGACCACCTTCTCTAAGATCTTGGACAAGAGTGGGAGCTTTGAAATAGGCCTGAAATTACTGAGGTCAGTCGGGTCTAAGCCTGTCTTTTTGAGTAAAGGCTCCACTATGGCATGCTTAAATGCATTGGGAAAAACACCTGTAGAAAGGGAGAGGTTAACCATTTGGGTAACCCAGGGGCCAATTACATCAAACACTTTCACAAAGAGCCTACACGGAAGGACGTCAGATGAGCAAGAGGAGGGTTTCATCTTGGTCACCAGTGCTGAGTCACAGACTTAAATGAGGACCACAAGCTGGAGACAGGCTCAATGAGAGCAGGGGTTCCACACAAAAGGGGAGGGATTTGATCCTTGATCATCTTAATTTTGTTAGTGGAAAATCTCAACAATGCATTGCTGTCAGCTTCACAAAAGACAGGGGTAATTGGAGCAGCAGGACAAACAAGAGAATTGATCGTGTCAAACAACACTTTGGGGTTTTTCTTATTCACTGTTACCAGTTGGCGAATATAGTCAGATCTGGCATTTTCCACCATCTCATTGTATGAGGACACAAGATCCCTGAGATAAAGTCTGTGCACCTCAAGGTTAGTGGATTTCCACAGACGCTCAGTCTTTCGACATAGTCTCTTCAGACTCAGGGTATCTTCATTTGTCCAAGGGCACAGTTTTTTCTGTATTGACGAGTTCGATTTAACAGGTGCCACCTGATCCAGAATTTCAACACAATGACTGGTAAAACAGTGAATGAAATTGTCCACATCAAGGCAATCCTTGAACAAAAGAGGGTCAAACAGAGCAGAAAAACTGTCTGCAGTATTAGCAGAGATAACACGCCTCTGAGACCTAACTTCTAAGGGCATAGGCTCAGGGCTAAAGTGCAGATTAAACAAAACAAGACAATGATCACTCAGATGGACGTCCTGCACAGACACATTTGAAATGTCTAGGCCAAGCGTAAAAACTAAGTCTAAGATGTGGCCTTTTTGGTGTGTGGGCTCAGAAACATGTTGCTCAAAATTAAAAGCTTCAGTCAAAGTTAAAAGTTCCTTTGCGGAGCAAGATGAGCTGTCATCAACATGAAGGTTAAAGTCTCCAAGAATTAGAACAGATTCCAACTTTATTATGGAGGATAAAAAGTCACTAAAATCCTTCAAAAACACAGCAGCAGGACCAGGAGGACGGTAGACTGACACACAATAGAATGGACTTGAAGAACCCACCATGACCATCTGGGACTCAAATGAAGTGAATTCCTGTGATTGAATCACTTTGCATGTGCAACTGTCCCTGAATACAACAGCCAGACCCCCCCCACGACGACATGGGCGGGGCTTCCCGACAGCAGAGCAGCCTGCTGGACAAAGTTCATTAAGATGAATAAACTCTTTCTCTCTCTGCCATGTCTCCGAAAGACACATTAAATCCAGCTTTTCTCTTGTGAAAAGATCGTTCAGAGAGAAGGATTTATTTGCAATGGACCGAGCATTCAACAGGCCGATATGCAAAGTTGATGACGTCACGGAGGCAATGTCCACAGAGCGCAGCGGGATTGGTCGAAGGCATGTCCAGCAGTCACTTGGCCTCCAGCTGGACCGTGCGGGCAGAACCGGTGTAAACACGGAAGAGCGTGGAGACGATGAAAGCCGGTGACCACCACTCCAGCGCTGTGTAGGCTCCAGGACCTCCGTTGTGGCCCAAGCAGACGGCAGCGTGGACGTGCTGTCACACACATTGAGGAGAGGAATCCGGTGCAGACACCTTGCGCGTCCTCCATGGCCAAGAATGGCAGAGCCCAGGCGTGTTACTCAGCAAATACTCAGGTGAGTCGGGGTCGATGATAAAGGGAGGGGGAAATGCTTGTTTGTACCTGCCCCCTGTGAAGAACAGGCCCTCCATAGACTCTCTGATACTAAACAGAGAGTCCCGATCATAGATCCGCAAGGCTGAGACACATCCATTAGAAATACGGGCTGATATGATCACATATGTTGTAAATATGACCATTAGCAAACTATACAGCAGGAGACGAGCCGTGGCACTGCCAGTCACAGGCGCAGGCGCCAACATAAACAGTGTTCTGGAGAACTTATTTTCCTCTGAGAACAGCTTGCTCATTCACTTATGAGAAAAATTAGTTTGTATAATCCCCTCACTAATATTGTAAATATTAAAATTCTGAGTTTTACTTTCTTCTCTAAAACTACTCAATGCCCCTTTTGATGGAGAGCTCCTCATCCCTGATCAGTGTACTTTATGATAGACCCAAAACACACCCATGACTTATTAGTAGTCTAAATAGAAAACCTTTGTGCCATGTGAAACTGACCAAAGCGAGTTGGACCAGTGTGGACGCACCACAGACTGTAGAGCACGCACTACAGATCGTTCAGATAAGGCTCAGGGACTTAAACTGTTCAGCTGTTACAGATGAGGTGTGTTGTATTAATTCAAAACAAGTTGTTGGAATTTTGAAATTTTTTGTCAATATTCAATAATCTATGGTAAACAGTTTAAACAAATATTTTAATTGTTGTCAAGTGTGATGCCAGGGGCCGAGGGGAAGTGATGAAAGCTGGAGTAGAACCATCAAGAATTAAAAAAACTACTTTCACCCCTGATGATGATTCAGTTAAAACAATCTGATCGAGTTGAGATGAAAGTGAAACCAAACTTGGAGCAAAAGAGTCGTGTGACCATGAAGTTTAAAGGTTTCAAATGTGATCTTACCTGGTGATGAAACGTGACAGAAAAGAAGCAACAACAATAACGTTCTCATCTTGATTTGATGAAGACGAGTGAGTGAAGGACCGAGCTGGATCAGATGTTCACTGTTGTTTGTCCTTGCAGAGTCCTGACTGGAGATAGGCGGGTCATTTAGTCTAATACCATGTGAACTAAAAAAGGAACCACAGAGCAGATCACCTTCCTTAGCCAGCTAACTGCCTCACTTCCTTATTGACATAACCTTGCTTTCAAAACAGCAAAACTGTTCAACTGAAGGTTTAAAGGATTCACTGACAGAAGAGCCAGGTAAGAGTGCAGGTGAGTGGCTGGCAGGAACTGAGGCTTCATGAGTTACTTGAGGTTGAACTCGGTTTATAAGGTCAAAATAGAAAATTTGACCAAAACAAATGTAAAGTTGCAATATAAAGAAACATCCCCCTTTAGATTTTTGAGGTTTTGCAGAAACATACTTACCTAACACTGATTCTTTAATTATGTTTAAATTAATGAGCTCATGCAGGCCCCGTTGTCTCACAACATAAACTGTACAGTGATATCAGTGTTCTGGCAGTCAGATAAACTGGCTTTAGGACATCAGTGCGGAAGAACAGACTGTAAAGTGTGTGTGCTCACATCAATCCTGGACTGAAGAAAACATATTTTACTATTTACAATATTAATGAGAAAAAACTCAGGAGTATTTATTTTTTTCCCAAAACTGAATAAACAAGCTGTTCTAAGAGGGAAACAAGGTTCCAGAACACTGTTTGAAGTTAGAAAAGTGGCAGGGTCCGCCACATGTAAACACAGTAAAACAGTATAAACTGTGTCATCCTTTAAGGTCAGCTTGTTTATTTAGTTTATCATGAAGACTTTGTTCATTTAGTTTGTTTAGGCATAAAAAAGTCACATTTTTTAAAATTGTTTTGCTTGTTTATTTCTTAAATCTGTGATAACTTTTTTGAAATCACAAGTATGTCAAACCTGCTTTATAATAAAAAAATATTCTTCTATATTTGGTCACAGAAATATATAATTAGAATATAATATTTGATAATATAATATAATATAATTTAGATTTTTGATTAACTACAAAAAGGTGAGAGCAATGTTACTGTTTTTTTTCTGTTGAATTTCTGTAAATACTGAATGCATGTAAATCAGAAAATCTACTTCCTTGTTACGACTGAACTAGGACTTTAACTCAAATGCACAACTCAGGAGACAAAGTGAACAAATAAAAAAATCTTTATTTAGAAAAGTACAACAGAAAATCACTTACAAGGAGGGGAAAAACACTGCAACAGCTAATAGACAAAAAAACACATAAATATCAGTGGTAAGAAAAAAATACATTCATGACAATTTAGTCTTTAAACAGTATTTAAACCTAAAATGTACAAATGAACGATAACAAGTGATGTCATATATGTTAAGAAGCAACATTTTAAAAACAGACAGCAGGTGAACAATGTCTCCACACATCAGATGTTACTGTTAAGTACTGAACTTTCCTTTCAGCTTGACAGTTTCAGGGATTACATTCACCCTCATGTAGCAGCAACATGTCATCAGTGATTGTGTCCCTTCTTCTTTATAGCTCCACAGTTTGGAGCACACTGATTTAATCTCACTGATATAAGAGAAAACTCTTTTCTCACTTCATCTTCATCTGACATTCATTCTTTTCAGTGTTTACAAAAAATCAGCAGAGAGGTAAAAATATATTCTGTAAATTCCTGAAGTTATTCTGGAAATGTAAATTGTAAACGTATTTATTTTTAAACATGTTGTGAAGTAAACATGGTGCTGGTAGGTGTGGCTTGTCTACACAGACATACACAAAAATAGCTCCACAACTATCAGGTGAATTTACATGATCTTGGTCTCAGTGGATAGTTAAGATCTCAGAGAATGTGTCCCCATGTACATTTGTATCACCACCTATAACTTATTCTACATCAGACAGTAGATAACACCATATTTATTTTATCAGGCTCCACAATACAAGTGTCACAGCCCTGTTTGTAATACTGTATATAATACCACTAAACAGCCGTTAGATGGCAGCAAAGACATGTATGAAATAGAGGCTGAGAGTTTCACAGCTGCCCGACCCAAAGCTCTGGTATTTGATGACCTGGGAATGAGACTCAACAATCAACTATGTTCCTCCAGAATCACGTGCTGCATGTTTGAAGTGGGAAGAGCTCTAATGGGGGAAAAACATGTGATTATATGTATTTTCTTTTTACTCTTTGGTTGATTTCGTCGTTGTTGAATGTACATGTTTTTTTTTTTTTTTGCTCCCAACTCACTACAGTGAATAAACACGTTTCATCATGTATTTCACTTTGAGTCTCTCAGTTTTCTGCGTCATCATTTGTTTCACTTTCTTTCTAAACAGATCCTCTGATCACCTCTCAGGCAAAGAATAACAGAACTGTTCTGACGTGCTGAAGCTTCTGAGTGCAACACCACTATTATAAACACAGATCTCAGGTCTGTAACAGTCTGTCAGATGTAATGTGGATGCTAACTACAAACAAAAGTCATCACACCAGAACTATGTTGTGTGTTGAAAACTTGCATGTTAAAGTAAACGTGTATACAACGCTGTGATCTGACACTCTCACTGAAGTTACATCGTGCAGAAACGAGTGACAGAGACACATTCATCTGTTACAAGACACTGTACCATCAACATGATTCTGGAGCTGTTCTTTTAAGGTGAACAAGTTCAGTTCAAACAACTTCAGTGTTCATGCTAAGCTAAGCTAACTTTGTCTGGGAGCTAACTCTGCTCAGAATTAACATTGATATCAGTCTTCTCATGTAAATCCTCTGTGAGAATACTGAATGTTCAAATAATATGATTAATGCAACTACAGTCACAAAGGAGCATGTGGATGAAGAAAAAGAGACAAACTTTTTAACTTTGAGGATTTTATTGAATAAACAAACATCAGCACAGAAAGAAAGAACAATACATTTGACTTTGACATTCATTCATGTTCATCCCTGTAAAGGATTTCAGTATATTTAGATAAACATCCTCCACTCTGCTCACCCAGGAGGAACAGTCACCCTGAGGTCATGCTCGGGGTCAAAGGCTTCTGTGTGTGCAGAGCTTCCTTTTCCTCTTCCTACACCAGATCTTGTTGGTAGTGGAACAAACGGTTGTATTAAGCAGCTGGTCAGATCAGGTGCTGCCTCCCAAACAGGCCACATTCTGTTCCTCCAACATCCAACCTTCACTATATCTCAGAAGAGAGACGCACTGGCTCAAACTCCATATTCTCCCAACAATAACAACATGACTCAGGTAAGCACATTTCCACAGAGTATTCTGTGGCAGGTTAAGTAATCACAAGAAACAGGCATGTTTGTTTCTGCAGAACTGGCACAGAACAACGTGGTTACCACATGTACTGTTGAACCTGTTCTCCTCCATCGAGCTTCATTAAATACTTCAGTGTAAGCAATCATGTCTCCTGAATCTCCTTCCTCACCTGGTTAATCAGATGAACAGAAGTTTATCAACAATCAATACACAATAAAATGTGCCAACAGTTGGTTTCACAGTATTCATGTTGAATGATGTTTGGACCATCATTGAACTGCAGTGGGTATCAGACTGGTCCACTACAAATGTACTGAGCCCTCTGACAGGAGACACTATTCTCTAACCCTGACCTCAACATCTTTAAGCTGCCTTTAAATCCTTCACTCAGCCAAACAAACAACAAACAGCAGAAACTCTGCAGTATGACCTGGCCTGATATCTACACTGGAACTGCTCAGTTGAAACTACTTTGCCGGGCCGAACTGTTTTCATTGGCAACTTCACATTAATGCCCGCTGAGCGGTCCAACCACCATCATTCAGTGCGTTTACATGCACAGCTTAGTCAGATTACAGCCATAGTTCGACTATACTGCTCAACCAGACAACTGCAATTGTCCGAGTATACATGCCAGTGAGAAAATCAGATTATTGGGCCAAAGCGTGTCATGCCCTGGTACGCTAGGTGGCGCTGTACCCATTTCAACTAGTGGTAACAGGGCCACCTCCGGCTGACCTCATTACGTCACCAGCTGCCTCGGCATTCAAGAAAGATGGCGTACGAAGAGCGAGACGGAGCTACATCTTTGTACACTTCGTATATGGTGTACATGATAATTACACAAACTAGGTGCACAATGGCGCTCTTGCTTGCAGTGATTTCGGAGGAAAGATGCCGCCGCCGCTGTCCGTCTGATTTGACATCATGATCTCTTTCTTCAGTTAGCTCGCTAACCAGAAAGCCCCAGACACACACCAACACTCAGATAGATAGATAGATAGATAGATAGATAGATAGATGGACCACTGTCAAACTAGCATGTTAGCATTGGTTTATTTGGGCTGCTTCTTTTTTGCCATTCTTGCTCACTTCCTTATAGCTTTAGCAGTGGGTAGACAAACATGTAGTCCAGACCTATTCAACTGGTGGCCCGTTGGCCAGATGAGGCCATTTAACAACCTTTTTCCAGCCATTTGATCATTTTGTTTGGAGGCCGATTAATCAGTTTTTTTTCATCCGATATTCACAAAAATACTTCATTTCAAAGTGCTTCTAAAAGAGAAGTTGAAGAGGCCCAAAGTAGCTGGTCTGATCATTTAATACCAGTCGAGTGAAACGGTTGGATGGTCATCTCTTTTTAGCTAAAATGATTCAAAAACAACTCCCGAAGAACAAATTATTTGTAACAGAAAGAACACAGAACAGGTCAGTACTTCCATTTTCCGTTAAAAGTCCCAAAAGGTGTTGAGGTGTAGCGCTTTGCTAACTCTTTCTTACTTAATGATAATTAGAGATGCATCATCTTGAATCACCTCAGCTGAACATCATTAGGGGAAGAAAACAACAATCAGTAAAGCAACCAATCAAGAGACAGAACATAGAACAGTCCCACCTTTACAATCAGTCCGTTTTTTATAATGTCACTTATGATCCAAGAATCAATTTTTTACTCTTTTACTGTCCTTTAGTTCATGAAAGCTAAATAAAGTGTCACCAGGAGAGTCACTGAGTGTGTTTGTCATTCAGGTCTCTGGATTCAGCTGCTCAGAGAGCTCTGTGCTGTTGTCAGGAGCTGCAGGTCAGAAACAAACATCCTGGATTGAACTTTTATAAACAATAAATACAGGAAACCGTGTTGAAAAGGTTCATCTGCACAATAATGTGAAACATGTTTTAATCTAAAACATGAAGTGTGAGTCAGATCAGCTGAAATAGAACCAAAGTAAGTTTTACTTACAAGATGGAGGGCTGATGGCTGAAATCAGAACAAGACAAATAATTTCAGTCACAGTTGTAAATGCCAGATTATCTTTACTCACTTTATTATTCTCTTCTACTCACTCAGACTGAGTATCTGTTTATACTCAGTCTGTTTAGTGCTGACTGTATTTACTTTCTCTGATGCTTGTTTTCATTCTGCAACCTGAATAAAAGAAAAACACAAATTAAAATAGTGAAATCTTTCCTTTTTCTCTCTCACCTTTCATCTTTTTGTAAACGATGAATCCAGCAGCACCGATGAATATGAGAGCAAGAACAACCACTGCAGCAGTGATGAGGACGGTCATGTTACTGGGCTTCACTGTTGAATACAATAAATTAAGACTGGTGCAGATGAAGCAGGTTAGAACAAATTAAAACACTGAATTAGATTATTATTACTGTTTCAAGATGTTCTCACCCTTCCCTTCGTTGGTCCTGATCCGATCTTTCTCCAGTTTGGTGATGATGTCCTCCTTCACACCAGAGAGCTGAAACACACAGTTGTACCTCGTCCAGTCTTCAGGTGTGACTGATGAAAGGTTCAGGTCAACACTCATCTGGAAGGTTCCATCGTGGTTGGGGAGGATCTCTCCGTGGTCCACCTCCTCATGAAGCTCCTCTCCATCTTTCCTCCAGACGAGTGAGGCTCTGTGAGGGTAGAAACCTGTAGCGAGGCAGCTGACTGGAGAGGAGGGAGTCTTCTGGAGGAGAGACACTGAGGGAAGCTCTGGACAGAGATCAACAAAAATATTTCTAGTTTGAAACACTGAGACATTAAACTTACTTAACTCCTGCTGAGTGTACTAGTGTGCTATCACAGTCTGAGCATCGATGGAAAGAAATTTCAGAACAGCCAAAATGTCAGTGTCTACTGATTGGTTAGGACAACATCGAATCTTACAGCTACAGAATATAAACAGAGACAACAATGTAATGTCAGACTGACTGGAGTGAAAACACAACAGCAGTTCAGTCTGAGCAGACTGTATGAACATGATTGTGTCCATTAAACTACATCAGGTCAGGTGATTCTACCTGTTCTCAGCAGAGAGCTCCTCCCATAGTCCAAATACAACTTCAGCCACTTAGGGAAAATCACTGTGAGGTCATTCTGATTATACTTCATTTTAGCTTTGTCAGCATCCCATTTCAGTTTGGTGAGGACAGCCTGTTGTTTTGGAGCGATCCATGTCTCTGTCTTCAGGTCCAATGATATGAAGTCTTCTCCATCATAACCAAACTGATTAAATCCAAGAATCTCTCCGGTCTCATCATCCCACTCACAGCCACTTATCCTCTGTAAAATGTGAACACCTGAGACAGAGACAGAGGAAGAAACACCTCAGCTCATCACTTTAAGGTTTAACATGCCAACAATAAACAGTTGCAGCATCACTGGTTTGAGTCCAAACTATTACAGTGGGGACTAACACAAAAACAGTTTTCTCTAGTTTTGTACTATAATAGTTATATTCTGTGTATTAAAAAATGTCAAGTCGAGCGTCAGTTCTGTGAGGCTTTGACTGGAGAAGAGATTCACCTACCTGTGTGCAGGAAGGAGTTTAGTAAGAGGAGGACATATATGCTGGGTGTGTCCTGTATGTGTCTCTGTGTGAGACCAAGCTGCCTCATGTTAGTTTGTTTGAACTTATTCTGCCAATTTGTTCCTGATACACTGTTGTTGTTCTTTCCTTTAAGTTAAGTGTACATGTATCCAGATGACGTATTGTTTATCCTTTAAGTGATGTTTAAATCAGGGCTGTCAAAGTTAACTTAATAATAACACGTTAAAGGTCCCATATTATAATGTTTTTCATCAATTTCACACAGCTGTCAGAGG
This sequence comes from Sparus aurata, assembly GCF_900880675.1. Taxonomy (NCBI): domain Eukaryota; kingdom Metazoa; phylum Chordata; class Actinopteri; order Spariformes; family Sparidae; genus Sparus; species Sparus aurata. The sequence continues at coordinate 8,745 of NC_044189.1, read as the reverse complement.
TCCAACAACTCTGTATTCGATATGTATTGCCCCAAACACATCCGTGGTCCTGAACTCCAGCTGTCTAAAAGTCGCTCTGCTGAGCTCTATTCAGAGCACTCTGTTTCTGTGCCTGCACCTTTAAATGCTAATGAGCTGCGTCTGTCAACGCCTACTTGGGGAGCCTTGCCTGCTACATCACTCTCAGGGAGAGGAAGCCCCTTATGCTAACGGTAGCATGCGCTAATGTTTACGGTGGATGTAACACTATGGCTCGCGGAGATTTTTTCGTTCAACCGAACCAGTTTGACCCAGTATTGGACCCACAAGGAGAGGCTCCGGAAGTAGCACAGACTTTGCGACTGCAGCAGGACGTTTCAGAATGGTTATTTTGGCTGAATAATGTTAGTTTGTTTGTATGTGTTTTTACAGTTACTACAGTGTAGCTAATGGCTAACACTCAGCGAAAGCTGTGTTTGTCTCCAACACAGTCTCCAAACTATTGGACACTGTTCGCATCGTCTCTGTCTCCAGTCTGCACACGTTTCCAGACTTTTTACTGTGACAACCAAGCTCCGTCGTAATATTATTAACATCAAACTCGCTTCAAACACCATTGCATAGCGGACCGAAGTGTAGCTAACTAGTTAGCCAGTTTCCAGCTGACTTCACCATACTCGTCGGCAACTGTAAATACTATCAAACCGCGGCAACACTTTTCGGTGGCTCGGTTGCAGTTGCTGGGTCCGGTATGGTTGGGACTGATCCTTTTATGAGGATCAGTGTCGAGGCAAAGCCAGCTTTGTGCTGACCCTCGTTACTGAAGCAGTCCGATGTGACGGGTTAGCACACACATACAAGCTAACACGAACCGCAGACGGCACGTTGTCGTTAAAAATGAAACGCAACCACGGTCTCTTCTGTTGTTCTGTAGCTTGGACAGAATATAGGCACCTATGTTGATCATTACAACCAACAAGAGAGCAATTTGCGTGTCTAGCTCTGAGCGACAACGTTTTGAAACACTGCTGTCTCTCCGCTGGACACACCGGAACTTCACCTCGGGGATGAACGCCCCCCTCTCGGATATCTCCTATCATCGCGCAGTGGAGGCCGGCCTATGATAATGACTCCTTTCGTTACATAACGAAAGGAGCAGAATCTGAACAGCCTGTAGGAGCGCTGTTTAACCAGTGGGTAGGCTGCAGAGAACCATGCAGGAATCACTTGTTTTCCTCCTCATTCTTGGAGTTGGCAGGCTCAGGGAAGACCAGCATATATATCTAGAGAGCAGAGAAAATGTGTTTTTTATGATATGGGACCTTTAATAACGCAACATCCTCTTAACGCTGTTAATTTTTTTAGAGCGCGATTAACACTCGGTATTTTTAAAACAAAGAAACGCGCATTGTTTGATTTACGGCTGTCGGTGGCACCTGTAGTCTTGATCCAAGGGTGGCAGAAGAATAAGAAAGGGAATCAGAAGAAGAAGAAGCAGGGTTGGCGTTCGGGAAAAAACACAGGTGTGAATGACAAGCGAAAGTGAAAGGAAATGGAGAGAAAGGACTTGATGAACGGAAAATTAACTTTCAAAACACTGCCAGATGGTTCGGGCTCGATAGGACAAAAGGTATCTGCACGTACTGTCGACATGAAATGAGTTACCACTGAAGTACGTCGAGTCTCAATATCATTTGCAAGCCAAACACACGGCAGATGCAGAGAGCCTACGATTGTTCGATTCCTACTTTCTCTCCTGTGTTAAGTTTAACCCTGTAAATATGGCTCATGGAGTATATCTAGATTCACAATCATGTGTATTGTTGTTCTGCATTTACTTTTTGTTTTGAATAACAGAATCACAGTGAAGGATTACCGAAGACTCATCCTTCATGGGTTCATTAATATTGTAAGCTACCTTTGTTCTCATGCACTTTTTCTGTTACTCAGTTTTGGCATGTATGCAAATATACTGATTTATATTTGCTGTTGTACAGAAATCATCCATCCTGTCATCCATCCATCTCATCAAGCATTCCCAACTCAATAAATCAGATGTTCTGTGGTCAAGACATCACCTGAAGCAGTATTAGTCAATAAAGTATTCAGACTTTTTTACTGTGCATGATGGAAACTTGCTTTCAGCCCAGGGAGGCTGATAAAATCAATTCCAATATTTCTAATACAAATCCTACTAACTTATTTTTATAATCATAAATAATAGTTCATGAAGTAAAAGGTGAAATATAACACAGTACATACTGTACCTCCACTTTGGTTGAAGCGCTGTTTCAAACTATTGATTGTGGCTTTGAACAAAGTTGGCACCCACTCAAAACATGCTCTTTTGTAATACTTCAACTGGTGAGGATCATTCCAATACTTTATTCACCCAGTCCTGTTTAGATCAATTATCTTTTTGCTGCCGTCACAGTAGCCCACCAGATTATCATCAACCACTGCAGCTGCAAACGTACTCTGGGAAGTCTGGGAGTCCAGAAGATACAGTTGTGATAAACTTCAGGGAGTGTTTCACTGCAGGACAGAAGAGATTTATACATTCAGTATAAATAAACACATAATCATCATCACACTCATCATAAATATGATGTCATGGTAACACTTTAGGTTAAGGCCTGCCATCTACAGCATGAATCATCTTATGTAACTCATCTATTACCTATTCTATAATTACAGGGTTCCAGTACGGCCCACCAACTACTGAGAAGCATTTTGATGTTTGGACAGACTTTAAAGAGAAGTTACACTCAAAGTACTTTAACTATCAGGTCCCCTTCTAAATATGAACATGAGCATCCTTTATGGCTGTAATATATTAATATCATACTGTTACTATGATAAGAGACTATATGTCATTTTAGATTGTGGATATTGTTATATCATAATATAAGTGTTGTCTTTTCCTGGTTTTAAAGGCGACATTACTTGATGCCATTTTCTAAACTTACCAGACTGTTGCACTTGTTCTGATACTTCCATTTGTTTATATCCACATTACTGATGATTACTGATCAGGAATCTCATTGTGTTTATTTGTATTTGTGTGCAATATTGATACCAATTTATTTAGTTAAATATAGTGTGATACTTAATTTGTTATCCAGTTCTAGCATTAATGTGTTTTGAGGAAATTTTTAAAATATCATGATATATATTTGTATGTAGTAAAACAGCTTACAAATACTGTGGCATTATTTTAAGGTGATATCACCCAGCACTACCATCCTTGAGAGACACACAGAGGTCACAAACCAGAGACCACCGCCAACATGTGTTGGTGAAGTGAAGTGAGTCTACTGTTAGAAGACACACACTGAGTCTGAAAGTTATAAAATGAACTGTGGTTTGTCTCTAATAAAGCAATAAAGTTAATCATCTTCTATAACTGCCTCATCATAAAGAAGCGTTTTTTCTTCTTGTACTCGATAAAACAACAAAGAACTCTGTGTAACAACAACATCAGTCAACATCTACTTGAACCACCTAACAGGCTGGAAACAGTGGATGCCTGTGTACTGTGTGGCAGCTATGTTGCTCCTGCCTGCCCGTCTGTTTACATGGAGTTTGACTTTCTAGATAATTCTAGAAACATATGAGGACGTAATTTGTTTTTAACCCGCTGAAAGAGTGAGGAAGCTGGAGGGGGAAAAGAGGAAGCGACAGAGACAAAGTGAAAGTAAAAAAAAGAGAGTGTCTTCCTGTCTTTGGACATATTCTATACAGATATTAAAAACGGTAGTAAAATGTTGGTATGATGTCTGAAGTCCTCTGTCTCCTATGTTTCACCCCACGCTTACAACATACAGCCTCCAGTAACACAGCACAGTAATTCAGGCTTCAGGACTACAGTATGTTCCTGACATAGACTTTGACTGTGCTTGTTCCAAAATTAAACACAAATCAAAGTTAATTTAGGAACTATAGAAGGAAACATCCTAATTCATTTCATATTACCTGAGCCCTGAGCTGGACAGACTGGTTGATCTGAAATATAAATACAGGCAGCCTCCATCTTCAGGTCACTAGTTTACTGCTGACTGTTCTGGTGTTTCATGAACTGCTTTCAGGAAGTAATTCAAGGAACGTTATCTTACCTGAAACTGCAAAGTGGCTCGAGAGAAGCAAGAAAATGAAAATCTTCATGTTTTGATGAGAAGTAAGTTTCATCCACGTAACAGCTGAGTTGAGTCAGTTGAGTCTTCACGGTGTGAATAAAGGGAGGAGGTGTTTTCTGTTTGGATAACAGCCTCCTTCCTTCCATCACTGTGTCTTTAGCTCCCTCCAGTGGGGATGAGAGGTTTAGACAGGAGTAAAAGTTCTTCAACAGGTTTTCCTGTGGTCTTTGGTCTTTGTTAAACTCAAAATAAACTGAAGTTCTTGTACTCAAAGTATTTTCAGATATAGAGGTGTAGATAGATATAGATAGAGGTGTTTAACATTATTTGACTGCAATTCAACTTCATGAAGGATAACTTAACACATTTAATGTACATGTGTGTCTGAACTTTGTCTTTATTACGCCATCCTTCAGTTGTAGCATGAGATCAGCTGAATTCACTGAGTGAGCTCAGAATGGAAATTGGTATTTCTTTAAAATGCAAAAGAAATAAAGGTTTATTTTATCTTCTTTTATATTACCTGACATTTTGTTACCTGTGTGCATTCAAAATCTGCCTCACTCCACAGTGAACAGTCCCATGTTTCACTTTATGCTGACAGAGTTTCATAACATCAAACAGCTGAACAGTGAAACAGAGAAGCATCAGTGCCGGTTTGGACTGGCCCGGCCTTGTCTTTGACAGGTACAGGATCAAAACACAATGTATATCTGTTTCAGTGGCTGTGGAGGACTTTAACACTGGACCAGTGTCAAACTGTGTAAACTGTTTTTCACTGTGAAGTCCAGACAAACTTTACATTGGATATATCAACTTATATTCTAACACAGATGGACTTCACTTTGATAACTCTCCTGAACATATTTTAACACAGCTCTTGTCTTAAAAGCATCACACACCTACAGCAACTCACTGCCTTTTTTTGAATTGATATTATATTCTTTACTTTTGGAAAGTATTGTGTTTAGAGAGCGTTTCATAAAGAGGAGCGGTCTCAGAGAGTCTAAACACACCTGAGATGATTATCTTTTTAAAAAATGTGTTCAAAATGGTTCTCTCTCTTTTGGTACAATATCTATTGTAACTCTCTCACTCAACTCTGATTTATGATTTTCATGAATACCTCTATTATGTATCAGACTGCATGGGAGCCAATTGGTGAGAGCTACTAAAATGTATAATTTGGGATGTTTTACAATAATTAACACACGTTGAAAATGACTCTGGCTAAATTGCAGAGAGGCCTGGTTAGTTTATTAATTGCAACTATACTGTTATTAAGCATTAACTTTCCCACGCAGTTTACTTTAACTGTAACTTTAGCTTTAATTCAATATAAACAACATCAGCTTGAAAAACACCTTCAAACAAGGATTTAGCAATAATAAACATGTTTTAATGTCTAAACCTTGTGGATCATATCTTTCTCCTTTGTTTTCGAATCACCTCATAACAGAAATACAAACACATTAGAAACCTTCACAATAGTAATACTCCGGGTTTTTGTACTGGTTCAGTTGGTACCAGTGATGGTGCGCATGCCTGAGCTCATGTAGAAATAACCGTTGATCCTGAATGTCAGGATACTCACCCGAACCACGGAAAAAGATCCAGCAGTTTCCTCCAAAACCTCTTCCCAGAGGCAGCGACTTGATCAGAGACCCGTTCTGAGGTTCGGTTCTGTCCCGAGGCTCGGTCCGTCACCGACTCCTCCGTTCTGCAGCAGCCGTGTCAACGTCCAACCTCGTCTCCTGATTAGCAGTTAGCGATGCTAACCGTTAGCAACAGTCCCATCTTGTCTTCAGTTAGCGCCAGTAATGAGCCCTCACTTCTAAAACACGCTCGGTTACACTTTTAACAAAATAATCAAACACTCGCACAAACTTCCGGTTGATAACGGTGAATACTACTTTTCCATAAAGTTATTTTAAAGTTTTCTTGGACTTAATGTCTTTCCGCTTCTCTCCGCAGCTCTTTCTTTCCTCATTTCCCGGGCTTTCCCTCTAGTCCCGCCCCTCTAACAATCCGACAGGTTAATCCTCAGACAAAATGATTGACACCTGCCCAAACAAATGAGAATCCAAAGAACAGAAACATGAGGCGTTCAAAGGTCTTCCAAGTCATAGGACATTTTGGGGCCATTCGCCACATTAACCATACAAATATTAACAGCAGCAATACATTTATAGGCCCACATCAGAACACTTTACCAACTGAAGTAAATGTAATAAACCCATATAAACAAATTAGCACTACAAAAAGACTCTTTCTATAGAAAGACAGTGCAGTTATATAGGGACATTTAATAATCTTCTCTCAGGGTACCTCTGTTTTTATGTAATTTCTATTATTGTTGTATGTTGCTCGTACATTTAATTTGTGTAAACCTCAGCTCATGTGTTCATGCTAAGCTAAGCTAACCTTGTCTTGGAGCTAACTCTGTTCAGAGTTCACATTGATATCAATCTCCTTATTCAAATCCTCTGAATGTTCAGGTAATATATTGAAGTGACGTCACAAATGAGCATGTGGACCAAACTTTTTAAAATGTGAGGATTTTATTAAGACAAACATCAGCACAAAAACAAAGAACACCACATTTGAGTTTAACATTCATTCATGTTCATAAGTGTAAAGGAATTTACATGTTTAGTTTCATAAGTTCATAGTCATACATTTGTCGATATACATCTCCCTCCTCCCTTCTCTAAGACATCACAAGACATCTTGCCATTCCTCACCACCCTGATCAACTCCTCCCTCACTTCAGACCTTATTCCAGCTCCTTTCAAGACAGCTACAGTAAATTCACTCACCCTACATTCAGCTGACATCCAAAACTACAGACCTATATCTCTTGTTTCATTCCTATCTAAAACCCTGGAATGCGCCGTTGCAGAAGATTGCCAGACGCCGCACCAATCAGATCACTGGCGGAACCATGAAGTTGGCAGGTCTCACGCCAGCCAATCCTCAGGCAAGGGATCGCACATCCTGCTTAGCATGACACAGCTGCACAACACAGACACACATACACATAGATAACAGAGGAGGCCGTAACATAGACTTTTTAAATTAGATCTCTGAATATCGCAGGAAAATTAACCTCTGTGACAAACACAAGTTTATCATTCTTACATGTTTCAATATAATCTTCACAGATGAACACACAACTTTTGAAGTGTAAATTAAATCTCGATTAGTGAAAATCTAATGTTAGGCTGTAAACAGACGATATCACGGTCACATGACTTAAGACAGGAACACACCAGCCCAACCGTTGGACGTCTGAAGCGTTTGGAGAGACTCGGACGAGGTCGGGAACACATGTTTGGTGTGTTCAGCTGCGTCTGAAGCTTTCGGAGCCGCGCGGACGTTGTCGGATCCGACTGAGCATGCGAAGTCTGAGGAGGAGGGCCGTCGGACGTCTGAGCCATTGGATCCTCTGATTGGTTGTGTGCCAGCTGAATGGCTGTTCTGATTGGCGGTGTGCTGGCGAATCAGCGCGGTGTGGGAGGGACGGAATGCTGTGTGCGCTTTGTTTTTCTATGCACTCCGTTCCGTCATTCCCCGTTGTCATGTTTTGCAGTAGTGGCACCAGACTAGTTGTATGTCCGTTCAGGACGAATTAATTCTTGTTCGTCTGGTAATGCCTCGCTGCATGTTTAGTATGCAGCTGTTTATCGGAAATAGTTAAGTTTCGTTTGATCGAAAGTAAAGACAGTTGCGTGCATAAGGTTCTCGTTTACAACTCACAACACAAGCGCCACCCGCTTATTGCATCCTGCGCAAGCGCAGAACGTACACGCTACTGTGGAGTAGGCAGCACGTCGAAGCGGTGTGTTCAATGCAACTTTTCTGCCGAACGGGTCAGACAAGAGGCAACGGAGTGGTCGGAGAGTGGTCGGATAAGGCAGTTGGACGTCTGGGCGGTGTGTGGGGGCCTTTAAACGTCACCACCGCTTATTGTCTTCTACAAAATTACTATAGCTACATGTTTTCTATAAACTGATCAATGTACAAGTTGTAAAGTTAGAATAGTTTGTAACTAAAATCTGGTCACGCGCTCTCTCCTGATTGTTTTGAGTATGAATTCGACAGAAAAATCAATAAAACAATCAGAGTCATAGAACATAGAACAGTCCCACCTTTTCAATCAGTCCTCTTTATATAACATTACTTACAATGCAAGAAGCCATCTTTTACTTTTTTAGTGTCTTTTAACTTATCAAAGCTAAATAAAGTGTCACCAGGAGAGTCACTGAGTGTGTTTGTCATTCAGGTCTCTGGATTCAGCTGCTCAGAGAGCTCTGTGCTGTTGTCAGGAGCTGCAGGTCAGAAACAAACATCCTGGATTGAACTTTTATGAACAATAAATACAGGAAACAGTGTTGAAATGGTTCATTTGCACAATAATGTGAAACATGTTTTAATGTAAAACATGAAGTGTGAGTCAGATCAGCTGAAATAGAACCAAAGTAAGTTTTACTTACAAGATGGAGGGCTGATGGCTGAAATCAGAACAAGACAAATAATTTCAGTCACAGTTGTAAATGCCAGATTATCTTTAGTCACTTTATTCCTCTCTTCTACTCACTCAGACTGAGTATCTGTTTATACTCAGTCT